>NC_143146.1:38431439-38582954 GCF_059928025.1 Delphinapterus leucas | reverse complement strand
AGAGACGGGCGCGAGCCGCGGCTAAAAGCGCGGACCCCAGAGACGGGTGGGAGACGCTAAGGCTGCTGCTGCCACCACCAACAAGCCTGTGTGCGAGCACAGGTCACTCTCCACACCCCTCTTCCGCGGAGCCTGTGCAGCCCACCACTGCCAGGTTCCCGGGATCCAGGGACAACTTCCCCGGGAGAACGCACGGCGGGCCTCAGGCTGGAGCAACGTCAAGTCGGCCTCTGCTGCCGCAGGCCCGCCCCACACTCCATGCCCCTCCCTCCCCCCCCACCCCCGGCCTGAGTGAGCCGGAGTCCCCGAATCAGCGGCTCCTTTAACCCCGTCCTGTCTGAGCAAAAAACAGACGCCCTCCAGCGACCTACACGCAGAGGCAGGGCCAAATCCAAAGCTGAGCTCCTGTGAGCTGTGAGAACAAAGAAGAGAAAGGGAAATCTCTCCCAGCAGCCTCAGAAGCAGCGGATTAAAGCTCCACAATCAACTTGATATACCCTGCATCTGTGGAATACCTGAATAGACAAGGAATGATCCCAAATTGAAGAGGTGGACTTTAGGAGTGAGATCTATGATTTTTTTCCCTTTTCCTCTTTTTGTGAATGTGTACGTGTATGCTTCTGTGTCAGATCTTGTCTGTATAGTCTTGCTTCCACCATTTGTCCTAGGGCTCCATCCGTCCATGGTTTTTTTAAAAAATTTTTTTCTTAATAATTAATTTTAATTGTAATAACTTTATTATACTTTACCTTCATTCTTTCTTTCTTTCCTTCCTTCCTTCCTTCCCTCCTTTAGACAAAGAATCACCCCAAATTGAGGAGGTGGTCTCTGAGAGCAAGATTTATGATTTTTTCCCCCTTTACCTCTTTTTGTGAGGGTGTATGTGTATGCTTCTGTGTAAGATGTTCTCTGTATAGCTTTGCTTCCAACATTTATCCTAAGGTTCTATCCGTCCCTTTTTTTTTTTGTTTTCTAAATATTTTTTAATTCAATAACTATATTATACTTTATTTTATTTTTACTGTATCTTCTTTCCTTCTGTCTTCTTTCCTTCTTTCCCTCCTTCCTTCCTTCCTTCCTCCCTCCCTCCCTCCCTCCTTTCTTTCCTTCTTTGCTTCTTTCTTCCTTCCTTCCTTTCCTCCGTTCCTTCTTTCTTTCCTCATACTTCTACTAATTCTCTCTACTTTTTCTCCCTTTTATTCTGAGCCGTGTGGATGAAAGGCTCTTGGTGCTCCAGCCAGGAGTCAGAGCTCTGCCTCTGAGGTAGGAGAGCCAACTTCAGGACACTGGTCAACAAGAGACCTCCCAGCTCCACATAATATTAAACGGCAGAAATCTCCCAGAGACCTCCATCTTAACACCAGCACCCAGCTTCACTCAACGACCAGCAAGCCACAGTGCTGGACAACTTATGCCAAACAACTAACAAAACAGGAGCACAACCCCACCCATTAGCAGAGAGGCTGCCTAAAATCATAATAAGGCCACAGACATCCGAAAACACACCACCAGACGTGAACCTGCCCACTAGAGAGACAAGATCCAGCCTCACCCACAACAACACAGGCATTAGTCCCCTCCACCAGGAAGCCTACACAACCCACTGAAACAACCTTAGACACTGGAGACAGACATCAAAAACAACGGGAACTATGAACCTGCAGCCTGCAAAAAGGAGACACCAAACACAGTAAGATAAGCAAAATGAGAAGACAGAAAAACACACAGCAGATGAAGGAGCAAGATAAAAATGCACCAGACCTAACAAATGAAGAGGAAATAGGCAGTCTACCTGAAAAAGAATTCAGAAAAATGATAGTAAGGATGATCCGAAATCTTGGAAATAGAATGGACAAAATGCAAGAAACAGTTAACAAGGACCTAGAAGAAATAAAGATGAAATAAGCAACGATAAACAACGCAATAAATGAAATTAAAAGTGCTCTAGATGGGATCAATAACAGAATAACTGAGGCAGAAGAACGGATAAGTGACCTGGAAGATAAAATAGTGGAAATAACTACTGCAGAGCAGAATAAAGAGAAAAGAATGAAAAGAACAGAGGACAGTCTTAGAGACCTCTGGGACAATATTAAATGCACCAACATTCGAATTATAGGGGTTCCAGAAGAAGAAGAGATAAAGAAAGGGACTGAGAAAATATTTGAAGAGATTATAGTTGAAAACTTCCCTAATATGGGAAAGGAAATAATCAAGTCCAGGAAGCACAGAAAGTCCCATACAGGATAAATACAAGGAGAAATACACCAAGACACATATTAATCAAACTGTCAAAAATTAAATACAAAGAAAGCATATTAAAAGCAGCAAGGGGAAAACAACAAATAACACACAAGGGAATGCCCATAAGGTTAACAGCTGATCTCTCAGCAGAAACCCTACAAACCAGAAGGGAGTGGCAGGACATACTGAAAGTGATGAAGGAGAAAAACCTACAACCAAGACTACTCTACCCAACAAGGATCTCATTCAGATTTGATGGAGAAATTAAAACCTTTACAGACAAGCAAAAGCTGAGAGATTTCAGCACCACCAAACCAGCTTTACAACAAATGCTAAAGGAACTTCTCTAGACAAGAAACACAAGAGAAGGAAAAGACCTATAATAACGAACCCAAAACAATTTAGAAAATGGGAATAAGAACATACATATCGATAATTACCTTAAATGTAAATGGACTAAATGCTCCCACCAAAAGACACAGATTGGCTGAATGGATACAAAAACAAGACCCTTATATATGCTGTCTACAAGAGACCCACTTCAGACCTAGAGACACATATAGACTGAAAGTAAGGGGATGGAAAAAGATATTCCATGCAAATGGATACCAAAAGAAAGCTGGAGTAGCAATTCTCATATCAGACAAAATAGACTTTAAAATAAGGACTATTAGGAGAGACAAAGAAGGACACTACATAATGATAAAGGGATCAATCCAAGAAGAAGATATAACAATTGTAAATATTTATGCACCCAACATAGGAGCACCTCAATACATAAGGCAAATACTAACAGCCATAAAAGGGGAGATCGACAGTAACACATTCATAGTAGGGGACTTTAACACCCCACTTTCACCCATGGACAGATCATCCAAAATGAAAATAAATAAGGAAACACAAGCTTTAAATGATACATTAAACAAGATGGACTTAATTGATATTTATAGGACACTCCATCCAAAAACAACAGAATACACATTTTTCTCAAGTGCTCATGGAACATTCTCCAGGTTAGATCATATCTTGGGTCACAAATCAAGCCTTGGTAAATTTAAGAAAATTGAAATTGTTTCAAGTATCTTTTCTGACCATAACGCCATGAGACTAGATATCAATTACAGGAAAAGATCTGTAAAAAATACAAAAACATGGAGGCTAAACAATACACTACTTAATAATGAAGCGATCACTGAAGAAATCAAAGAGGAAATAAAAAAATACCTGGAAAAAAATGACAATGGAGACACAACCACCCAAAACCTATGGGATGCAGCAAAAGCAGTTCTAAGGGGGAAGTTTATAGCAATACAAGCCCACCTTAAGAAGCAGGAAACATCTCGAATAAACAACCTAACCTTGCACCTCAAGCAGTTAGAGAAAGAAGAACAAAAAAACCCCAAAGCTAGCAGAAGGAAAGAAATCATAAAAATCAGATCAGAAATAAATGAAAAAGAAATGAAGGAAACGATAGCAAAGATCAATAAAACTAAAAGCTGGTTCTTTGAGAAGATAAACAAAATAGATAAACCACTAGCCAGACTTATCAAGTAAAAAAGGGAGGAGACTCAAATCAATAGAATTAGAAATGAAAAAGGAGAAGTAACAACTGACACTGCAGAAATAAAAAAAGATCATGAGAGATTACTACAAGCAACTCTATGCCAATAAAATGGACAATCTGGAAGAAATAGACAAATTCTTAGAAATGCACAACCTGCCAAGACTGAATCAGGAAGAAATAGAAAATATGAACAGACAAATCACAAGCACTGAAATTGAAACTGTGATTAAAAATCTTCCAACAAACAAAAGCCCAGGACCAGATGGCTTCAGAGGTGAATTCTATCAAACGTTTAGAGAAGAGCTAACACGTATCATTCTGAAACTCTTCCAAAATATAGCAGAGGGAGGAACACTCCCAAATTCCTTCTACGAGGCCACCATCACCTTGATACCAAAACCAGACAAGGATGTCACAAAGAAAGAAAACTACAGGCCAATATCACTGATGAACATAGATGCAAAAATCCTCAACAAAATACTAGCAAACAGAATCCAACAGCACATTAAAAGGATCATACACCATGATCAAGTGGGGTTTATTCCAGGAATGCAAGGATTCTTCAATATACGCAAATCTATCAATGTGATAAACCATATTAACAAATTGAAGGAGAAAAACCATATGATCGTCTCAATAGATGCAGAGAAAGCTTTCGACAAAATTCAACACCCATTTATGATAAAAACCCTGTAGAAAGTAGGCATAGAAGGAACTTTCCTCAACATAATAAAGGCCATATATGACAAGCTCACAGCAAACATCATCCTCAATGGTGAAAAACTGAAAGCATTTCCACTAAGATCAGGAACAAGACAAGGTTGCCCACTCTCACCACTCTTATTCAACATAGTTTTGGAAGTTTTAGCCACAGCAATCAGAGAAGAAAAGGAAATAAAAGGAATCCAAATCGGAAAAGAAGAAGTAAAACTGTCACTGTTTGCAGATGACATGATACTATACATAGAGAATCCTAAAGATGCTACCAGAAAACTACTAGAGCTAATCAATGAATTTGGTAAAGTAGCAGGATACAAAATTATTGCACAGAAATCTCTGGCATTCCTATATATTAATGATGAAAAATCTGAAAGTGAAATCAAGAAAACACTCCCATTTACCATTGCAACAAAAAGAATAAAATATCTAGGAATAAAACTACCTAAGGAGACAAAAGACCTGTATGCAGAAAATTATAAGACACTGATGAAAGAAATTAAAGATGATACAAATAGATGGAGAGATATACCATGTTCTTGGATGGGAAGAATCAACATTGTGAAAATGACTCTACTACCCAAAGCAATCTACAGATTCAATGCAATCCCTATCAAACTACCACTGGCATTTTTCACAGAACTAGAACAAAAAATTTCGCAATTTGTATGGAAACACAAAAGACCCCGAATAGCCAAAGCAATCTTGAGAACAAAAAAAGGAGCTGGAGGAATCAGGCTCCCTGACTTCAGACTATACTACAAAGCTACAGTAATCAAGACAGTATGGTACTGGCACAAAAACAGAAAGATAGACCAATGGAACAGGATAGAAAGCCCAGAGATAAACCCACACACATATGGACACCTTATCTTTGATAAAGGTGGCAGGAATGTACAGTGGAGAAAGGACAGCCTCTTCAATAAATGGTGCTGGGAAAACTGGACAGGTACATATAAAAGTATGAGATTAGAACACTCCCTAACACCATACACAAAAATAAGCTCAAAATGGATTAAAGACCTAAATGTAAGGCCAGGAACTATCAAACTCTTAGAGGAAAACATACGCAGAACACTCTATGACATAAATCACAGCAAGATCCTTTCTGATCCACCTCCTAGAGTAATGGAAATAAAAACAAAAATAAACAAATGGGACCTAATGAAATTTCAAAGCTTTTGCACAGCAAAGGAAACCATAAACAAGACCAAAAGACAACCCTCAGAATGGGAGAAAATATTTGCAAATGAAGCAACTGACAAAGGATTAATCTCAAAAATTTACAAGCAGCTCATGCAGCTCAATAACAAAAAAACAAACAACCCAATCCAAAAATGGGCAGAAGATCTAAATAGACATTTCTCCAAAGAAGATATACAGAATGCCAACAAACACATGAAAGAATGCTCAACATCACTAATCATTAGAGAAATGCAAATCAAAACTACAATGAGATATCATCTCACACCAGTCAGAATGGCCATCATCAAAAAATCTAGAAACAATAAATGCTGGAGAGGGTGTGGAGAAAAGAGAACACTCTTGCACTGCTGGTGGGAATGTGAATTGGTTCAGCCACTATGGAGAACAGTATGGAGGTTCCTTAAAAAACTACAAATAGAATTACCATATGACACAGCAATCCCACTACTGGGCATATACCCTGAGAAAACCAAAATTCAAAAAGCGTCATGTACCAAAATGTTCATTGCAGCTCTATTTACAATAGCCCGGAGATGGAAACAACCTAAGCGCCCATCATCAGATGAATGGATAAAGAAGATGTGGCACATATATACAATGTAATATTACTCAGTCTTAAAAAGAAACGAAATTGAGCTATTTGTAATGAGATGGATAGACCTAGAGTCTGTCATACAGAATGAAGTAAGTCAGAAAGAAAAAGACAAATACCATATGCTAACACATATATATGGAATTTAAGAAAAAAAAATGTCATGAAGAACCTAGGGGTAAGACAGGAATAAGGACGCAGAACTACTGGAGATCGGACTTGAGGATATGGGGAGGGGGAAGGGTGAGCTTTGACAGGGCGAGAGAGAGTCATGGACATATACACACTAACAAACGTAGTAAAGTAGATAGCTAGTGGGAAGCAGCCGCATGGCACAGGGATATTAGCTCGGTGCTTTGTGACAGCCTGGAGGGGTGGGATAGGGAGAGTGGGAGGGAGGGAGACGCAAGAGGGAAGACAAATGGGAACATATGTATATGTATAACTGATTCACTTTGTTATAAAGCAGAAACTAACACACCATTGTAAAGCAATTATACCCCAATAAAGATGTTAAAAAAAAAAAAAATCTTCCAGCAACAAAAAATCTCAGGACCAGACGGCTTCACAGGTGAATGCTATCAAACATTTAGAGAAGATCTAACACCTCTCCTTCTCAAACTCTTCCAAAATATAGCAGAGGGAGTAACACTCCTAAACTCATTCTATGAGCGACCATCACCCTGATACCAAAACCAGACAATGATGTCACAGAAAAAGAAATCTACAGGTTAATATCACTGATGAACATAGATACAGAAATCTACAACAAAATACTAGCAAACATACTCTGATGGCACATTAAAAGGATCATACAGAATGATCAAGTTGGTTTTACCCCAGGAATGCAAAGATTCTTGAATATTTGCAAATCAATCAGTGTGATACACCATATGAACAAACTGAAGAATGAAAACCATATGATCATCTCAAGAGATGCAGAAAACACTTTTCAAAACATTCAACACCAATTTATGATGAAAACTCTCCATAAAGTGGGCATAGAGGGAACCTACCTCAATATAATTAAGACCATATATGACAAACCCACAGCCAACATCATTCTCAGTGCTGAAAACCTGAAACTTTTCTTCTAAGATCAGGAACAAGAAAAGGATGTCCACTCTCACCACTGTTATTCAACATAGTTTTGAAAGTTTTAACCATGGCAATCAGAGAAGCAAAAGAAATAAAAGAATACAAATTGGAAAAGAAGAAGTAAAACTGTCACTGTTTTCAGATGACATGATACTATACATAGAGAATCCTAAAGATGCCACCATAAAACTACTAGAGCAAATCAATGAATTTGGTAAAGTAGCAGGATACAAAATTAATGCACAAAAATCTCTTGCATTACTATACACTAACAATGAAAACTCAGAAAGAGAAATTAAGGAAATACCCCCCTTTATCATTGCAACAAAAAGAATAAAATACCTATTTACAGACCAACCTAAGGAGACAAATGACTGGTATGCAGAGACTATATGACACTGATGAAAGAAATTAAAAATGATACAAACAGATGGAGAGATATACCATGTTCTTGGATTGGAAGAATAAATATTTTGAAAGTGACTATACTGCCCAAGGCAATCTACAGTTTCAGTGCAATCCCTAACAAACTACCAATGACATTTTTCACAGAACTAGAACAAAAAATTTTACAATTTGTATGTAAACACAAAGGACCCCTAATAGCCAAAGCAATCTTGAGAAAGAAAAACGGAGCTGGAGGAATCCGGCTCCCTGACTTCAGACTATATTACAAACTACTGTAATCAAGAGAGTATGGTACTGGCAAAAAGACAGAAATATAGATCAATGGAACAGGAGAGAAAGCCCATAGATACACCCACACACATATGGTCACCTTATCTTTGACAAAGGAGACAAGAATATACAATGGAGAAAACACAGCCTCTTCAATAAGCGGTGCTGGGAAAACTGGAAAGCTACATGTAAAAGAATGAAATTAGGACACTGCTTAACAACATACACAAAAGTAAACTCAAAGTGGATTAATGACATACATGTAGGGACAGACACTATAAAATTCTTAGAGGAAGACATAGGCAGAACATTATATGACATAAATCACAGTAAGAACCTTTTTGACCCTCTCCTAGAATAATGGATATAAAAACAAAAATAAATAAATGGGACCTAATGGAACTTAAAAGCTTTTGTACAGCAAAGGAAAACATAAACAAGATGAAAAAAGAACCCTCAGAATTGGAGAAAATATTTGCAAACAAAGCAACTGACAAAGGATTAATCTCCAAAATATACAAGCAGCTCATGCAGCTCAATATCAAAAAAATAAAAAGCCTAATCCAAAATTGGGCAGAAGACCTCAATAGACATTTCTCCAAAGAAGATATACAGTTTTATATTTCTAATCTTTTATATTTATATTTCTAATCTTTACTTCTTTATACAAACTATTCTTGCTTATTTTTGCCTAATTGTATTGTATCATGTTTTTCTTCCTTACAGGATGCAATGACTGCTCTTATCTGAGATCCCTAAATATATTTTAAATTTAATTTTCAAGTTGCCCTGTGCTTTTTCCATTTAAGTGAATATTTACCTGTACACACAGTTGTTCAGTAATGACTACATATTTCAGCTTTACTCACAAAGAGGTCTGGTTAGGTGACTGTCTTAGGATTTCTCCAGAGAAACAAAATACACACACACACACACACACACACACACACACACACACACACGCATTATAAGGAATTCACTCAGGTGATTATGGAGGCTGAGAGGTCCCATGTAATTCATTCCAAGTCTGAAGGCCTGAGAACTAAGGTAGCTAATTGTGTAAATCCCACTCCAAGAGCAGAAGATGAGATGACCCACTTCAAGCAGTAAAGCAGGAAAAAAGGGGTAAATTCCTCATTTCTCCACATATGTTCTATCCAGGCTCTCAATGGATTGGGTGATGCCCACACACACTGGGAAGAATAATATACATTAATGATTGATTTCTATATTGAATGGAAACAGCAAGAGTGGGGTCCTTGTCTTGTTCTTGAATTTAGTGGGAAGGTTTTCAGCTATTCATCCTTGGGTATTATCTTGGCTATGGGTTTGTCATATATGGCCTCTATTATTTATTTATTTATTTATTTATTTTTGTGGTACACGGGCCTCTCACTGTTGTGGCCTCTCCCGTTGTGGAACACAGGCTCTGGACGCACAGGCTTAGCAGTCACGGCTCATGGGCCCAGTCGCTGCACGACATGTGGGATCTTCCCGGACCAGGGCACGAACCCATGTCCCCTGCATTGGCAGGTGGACTCTCAACCACTGCGCCACCAGGGAAGCCCCATGGCCTTTATTATGTTAAGATATGTTCCCTCTATGCTCACTTTGTTGAGAATTTTTATCATAAATGAATTTTGAATTTTGTCAAATGATTTTCTGCTTCTATTGAGATGATCATGTGTTTTTATCTGTCATTTTGTTAATGTGGTGTATCACATTGATTAATTTGTGAATATGGAACCAGCCTTGTATCCCTGGAATAAATCCAACTTGATCATGATATATGATCCCTTTTGTATTGTTGGATTTGGTTGTTAATATTGTGTTGAGGATTTTTGCATCTATATTCCTCAAATATTTTGGTGTGTAGTTCTTTTGGTGTGTAGTTTCTTTGTCTGGTTTTAATACGGTAATGGTGGTCTTGTAAAATGAATTTGGGAGTGTTTCCTTCTCTTCAATTTTTTTAAATAGTCTTAGGAAGATAGGTATTATCTCTGCTTTATATGTTTGTTAGAATTCCCCAGTGAAGCCATCTGGTCCTAGATTTTTGTTTGCAGGGAGTTTTTCTTTGTTTTGTTTTGTTTTAATAGATTCTATTTCACTTCCCTTGATTGACCTGTTCAAAGTGTCTGCTTCTTCTTAACTCAGTGTTGGCAGGCTGAATCTTTTTAGAAATTTGTCCATTTCTTCTCGGGTGTCCAATTTGTTGGTATATATCTGTTCATAGTATTCCCATGATATTTTGTATCTCTGTGATATTTGTTGCTATTTCTTTTCTTTCACATCTTATTTTGTTTATTAGTGTCCTCTCTCTTTTTCTTCATAGTGAGCTTGGCTAAAGGCTTATCAATTTTGTTTATATTTTCAGAAAACCAGCTCTTGTTTTCATTTATTTTATTCTATAGCTTTTTTATCTTTATTTTATTTATTTCTTCTCTGATCTTTATTATTTTCTTTCTTCTGCTGACTTTGGGCTCTGTTTGTTCTTTTTTTTCTAATTGTTTTAGATTGTAGGTTAGGTTGTTTACTTAAGATTTTTCTTGTTTCATCAAGAAGGCCTGCATTGCTATAAACTTTCTCCTTAGAAATACTTTTGCTGCATCCTATAGATTTTGTATAGTTGTGCTTTCATTTTCATGTGTATTGAGGTATTTTCTGATTTCCTTTTTGTTTTTATCATTAACCCTTTTTAACCGTTATTTTAGTAGAATGTTTAGTTTCCACCTGTTTGGTTTTTATTTCTCATTTTGCTTTCTGTAATTGGTTTCATTTTTGCCATCTTCATTGGAAAATATGCTAGATATAATTTCTATCCTCTTAAATTTGTTGAGGCTTGTTTTGTGACCTGGTATGTGGTCTATCCAGGAGAATCTTCCAGCATGCTTGAAAAGAATGTGTATTCAGCTCTTTTTAGGACATAGTGTCCTGGAGATATTAAGTCCAACTGTTTTTTTGTGTCATTTAGGACATTTGTTGCCTTATTGATTTTCTATCTGGATGATCTGTCTTTTGATGACAGTGGTGTGGTAAATTCCCTGCTATTGTTGTACTATTGTCAATTTCTTCCTATTCTAAATGATAATCCTGTTGGGTAGATTATCCTAGGTTTCAGGTTTTTCCCTTTCAAGATTTTGAATAAATCATGCCATTCCCTTTGACCTGCAAAGTTTCTGCAGAGAAATCAGCTGATTCCTTTGTACATGACTCTGTTTTTCTCTTGTTGCCTGTAGAATTCTCTGTATCTCTAACTTTTGCTATTTTGGTGATGATATGTCTTGGTATGGGTCTGTTTGGGTTCATCTCGTTTGGGACATTTTGTGCTTCTTGTACCTGGATATGCTTCTTTCTTTAGGTTTGGGATATTTTCAGCCATAATTTCTTCAAGCACATGTTCAATCCCCTTCTTTCTCTCTTCTTCTTTTGTAACCCCCTAGATCTTATATGTTACTTTCTTTTTTTTTTTTAATTTGTCTTCCTTTCTGCTTTCTAATTGTGTGATTTCCATTATTCTATCTTCCAAATCACTTTTTTATTCTTCTGTGTCATTTAGGTGTAGTTCCTCTGCCTTTTCATTTTATTTAACTTTATTGTCTCTATGAATTTAGGAGAAAATTTTTCTATTGTGGTCTTGAAAGGGTGCTTTTTATGTGGTATCATATCTGTGTAGACTGCATGTGCTCAATGTATTTGGTGTGGATATGGATGGATATGACATGGACACCATCTGTGTCTTTCCTCATGGTGTGCTGGCCACTATCACTTTTATTGTTGGTGTGCTCTGTGTTGAAGGAGTTTTGCCTACACAAGACTTCCTCTCTGCTCTGTGGCTTTTGCTACCCTGTCAGGGGTGGGGTCTGTTCTCCTGTTGCTGAAGCCCTGAGCATTGGGCTCAAGCAGGCTCTGTTCCTTTTAAGTATGTGTTTTTCCTTCTAGCCATACTAGGGACTTTGCTGCCAAGGAGGGAAGTGCTGAAGTAAGTGAGGCTCATGTGCTCCCAAAGGTATGATATGCTGTCTGTGTAGGTATATGCAGCTCTGCTCAAGTGCTGCCAAGGTCACATCTTTTCCCCTGTTGTCCTTGTCCCATATCTGGTGCAAGATTGTGGTGCACATTGGCTAGGCTGAGACTGGGGTTGGGGCTGTTGTGGTTGCAGGAATTAAAGTGGCTCTGCTGTGGTCTTAAGTCTGGGCTGCTTCTGGGGTATTCTTTAAGTAAGTGCCAAAACTGGTTACTGCTGCTACACCTAGACAAAACCCCAGGCCCCTGAGCTTTCTTTGTGTCCCCAAATTGAGTCTTCTCTCAAGACCTGTCTGCCGCAGATCCAGCACCAGTCCATGGCAAAGACAGGGAGGGGCTAGAACATTTGCTCAGTGGGTAGTAGGGACCTTAGTGTGTTGTTCATGGAGTTTCAAGTGGCTGTGCTGCCACTAGAGGTCTGGGTTGCCTCTGTGGCTCTGTTTGGGTAAGCACCAATGATGACCCCATCCAGCCCACACCCCAGGCCCCCTGAGCTTCTCTGTGTTGCTAGATCAAATCTTTTCATAAGACCCAGCTGGCCTAGATCTCATGCCAACCCATGGCATGGAGTAAGAGTGTCCAGGGTGTTTGCCTGGCTCAGATTAGGGAGTGTGGCAAGGTGGAAGCTGCTAGTGCAGAGGTCTCTCTGCCCTGTCCGTTGGCAAGTTAGCACCCACTCACTCCTTTTTAGTGGTGTCTAGGCTTCTCTGGCCCTTATATCTATCTCAGCAGTTCTCCCAGCAGTCGGGGGTTTTGTCTTCTCCACTTAAGACCCCAGCAGTGAGATGCCAAGTCTATAGCACAATCTGCTCACTCCCCAGAGTGACAGTCTCTGCCCATGTACACCTCCTTTTCCTCCTAGACTCCTCCCAATGGCACAGGTCTTAACCCAATACTTTTTGTTTTTTCCCATCCTACCAGATTAAGTGGGACTCTTTATTATAGCCTTGACTATATAGGATTCTTCTGCCAGTTTCTAGTTAGTTTTCTATAAGAATTGTTCCACATGTAGATGTAGTTTTGATGTGTTTATGAGGGGGAAGTGAGCTCCATGCCCTCTTATTCCTCCATCTTTATCCCTCTCCTCTAGATCCACATTTCATTTATGTTAATTATCAACTTTCAGTAATCACCTGATGAGTTATATTGGAAAAGTTTATATAATAAGAGTTAGGACATTAAGAGGACTTATTTGGTATACAGTATTAAATTTTTGAATTTAGGATTGGAATTGAATTTGAATATTTCAGAGAAATACCCTAAGGTCTATGAGAGAAGTGAAAGGAAGATATAAATGTCACTGTACCAAAGGGCAGAAGGGAAAGATGAGCTATGCATACCTTAATTGAAGACAGTATGCATGATGGCTGACTTACATCTAAAAGATAAAAGGAAAGAGAAGAACAAAAAGAAGAAAAGAATAAAAAAGGAAAAGGAAGATAAGGGTCAATTATCAACAAGCAAGGAAGTGTGATAGGAGTTTTGTTAGAGGTTCAAGGGTGAAATCATCAAATGGCATGCATTTTAAATATGGAGATTTTTTTCATTTGTATTAAGGAAAATATATGGATACAGCAAAAAAGAGATACAAGGAAACCTTTCAAATATTGACATTAATACATTTATGTTGTAGAAAAATAATTAATCCCAAGAATTCTGAGATTGAGAAGTTTACAATGTAATCAGGAAAAATAATATTTATAAAAGCAAGGAAGCAAAAAATGTATTCTGAGAAATGTGAAATTGTAGATTTTAAATATTGATATCATTGCAAACACTATTTATTATTATATTTTTATCTAAAAAATGTCATTCAAAATATGGATTTCTGGTTACTAGAAACCATATTTTATTATATTTTAACTGCCTTTTAGTTGTTGAATTTCTTCTTTGCCGTTTCTCCATTTCTTCTTCGTCCTTGTCCTTACCTTCTTCATCCTGGTGGTCAGTGTGGTCTTCCTCCTCTTACTTTTTCTCCTCCTTCTCCTTTGGGTTATTGTTTTTATTTGATAAAGCAACTTATTTACTCTTTCTCATTGATGTCATTTTAATTATGTTTTCATATGTAAATTTCTGTTGGTAAAATGATACATAAACTTCATTTACTGAAATAGATAATTTAAGTTTATGAATAAATAGTGAAAATAATTGGATATAGCATATCAGTAGAACAGAACAATAGCATTGAGGTCATATTTATTGCTGGTCATTGACTTACTAGTCAGTGTTATTGGACTGTTTACTGCATCTCCTAACCTCAATGGATAAAGTTTAGACAGAGCAGATGTTTTGTATGCTGGTAGAGAACTGATAATAATAAATATATAGCACATATAATATTATGACTATGCTTAATAGATAAATTTTATGCTAAAATTAAGCTTACCTTATAAAATATCAAAATAAAGTTAGTAGAGTGTACAAATTTAAAAAAAAATTACTAAACAGCAAAAGCAAAATCTAATTTGAAATTACAATTAAGCATTGAGCTAATTAATGAAATATGCTATGCTTGTAAAGATCTGGGAATTTATCTTAAAAAATCAAAACTTTAAGTGAATAAATTATTTCAGGCTTTCACTGTGTTCATTATGTACTCGATAAAATAGTCTCAACAAAGTAAAAATGTGTGGTTAATTTTAAGTTGGTTCTAAACTATCCACAGCTTTTCATCTAATTCAAACCATTTATGCTGACCATATACTGTAAAAAATAAGGGCTTCCAGTTATATATTGTATTACTTTGGGACCCTAGAGATATTATTTAGAAGAAATGAGTCTCATACTTTGGTACATTTATTAAAATTATTTTACTCAAATAAAAGCAAAATAAGCTAACTGCTAGAAAGTATATGATACAATGTGTCAGTAACTTCTAAAATTAATTTACTCTTGAAAAACAGGATTCTGTAAATGAGAAAAAAAATGTGCACCTTCTCCAAGTATTAAAAAATTGATGGAGATAGATAAACATCTGACAAAATACCCAATGCTTCACGCATTTCTACTTAGGCTGATTCATAAGGTGTAAATTAAATGTTTATGCTGGGATTCCAAAACACCACAGCACTTAATAATTAATTGGGGTTAACAAAACTGGTGTCAGAAAAACAAAACAAGAGAACAAATATCTTTTCTTCAAACACTGCCCAGTAACTCTTTCAGACAGAACGTCCTCTGTGAAAAATTTATAAAACCCACATTCCCATTTAAAACAGTAGGTGTCCCTTATATGATCTGTAAGTCTTGCATAATTGGATGTTCTAAGACTCTTTCCAAATTTTCTACAACAGGCATAATTTTTCAGGCACACATCTGCCGTAAGTAAAAAAAAAATAAAAAAAATAAATCTTTGAACACTTATCCTTGAGAACTAAATCAGGAGATTCATGCAATGAAAATAATTGACTATAGAATCCTTACCTCATGGTGTTGTGTGTGTGTGTGTATGTGTGTGTGTGTAAAGGGGGCACCATTTTGCATTTTCATCCATTGTTGAAAATAATGTGCATAGGTTAATTTTTTCCAGTCTCTATTCATTTATTTATGCTAATTTATCCGTGATGGTAAATGGAGTTCTGAATGTAAACTCTGGACAGTATAAAGTTACTACTTTTGATATAATTTAAAATAACCACTCTTTAAAACTGCAGTTTTACATAAAGCTATAACATAAACCACAGACAATTTCTATAAAAAGTAGCACATACCTCATGATTACTGTCATTCCCTGCTTACCATTTTCCTTTCATCATTATTATGTATTTATAGCCATTGTTTATGTGTTTTTATTTTCCCACACAGTGTAGTTCCAAGATAGAAAAAAAAAAAACCTTATTCCCAAGTTACTTTTTAGAAATTAAGTAATGTATTTATCAAATTTCAATTATTTGAAGGAAACAAAGCATTGATTTATTTAGTCAAACACATTTGTTATACAGGTGGTATAGAACAACTCTATACATACATGAACTTCTTACTTACAGAAAAATAGTCTGGTGTAACCAAAATGTATTAAATAATAAAATAATTACACACTAAGCTGCCACTGAGGTGAGAGCCTTGGGGAGAGTCTTACCTAGTTCTAAGGCTTCCTTCCACAAACAGCATTGAGCTGGGAACCTTAAAAAAAAGAATAAGAAATATTGAGAACTATGGGGAGAGATGAGGTTACTCTAAGCACACCCTATGGGCAAATGCTGAGTTTCCCCAGTTTTCCAAATGGAAACTGGAATTGAAAGTTACTGTTTAAAGATCTGGTAGAGGAGAGGTACATGTGCATATTGGGGTAAGAAAATGGAAAGTATTCACATCATATAGGAGAATACAGGCCTTGTAAAGTATGCTGTCCTTTTTGCAAAGATAAAAGAGAATACGGTGCAGGGTTTCAAGGAAAGAAATCATGTGATCAGTTTTGCTTTTTAACAATTTCACTTTTTCTTCTGGTTAGCATGATTTACAGAGACATCAAAGTTAATGCAGAGAGCAATTGGTAGGCTATAACAAAGACCATGAAAAAGAAAAATAAGAGACTGGTTAAATTTAGAAAACAAAATAAACAGTTTTATTGTTGTTTAGACATAGAGAATAAGAGAGAAGAATGTGTCCAGGCTGACTCATAGGACTATGGATACAAAAATTGCATGAACTATAGTACATCCAACTATATCCAACTATAGTACAGAAAAATATTCAAGAAATTTTAAGAGAAGAACAATTGTAAAATAAGCAAAATGAGTTAGAGGTTTTAACTGAGGAGAGATGCTACACTAATAAGACACTTAACCTAAACAGCATACTTATTTATTTGGAAAAGTCTCATTTTCAGCAAATTTAATATGTAGCCTATCCAATTAGAAATATAAATTGTTAAGGCAACATCTGTTAAGGATGCTCCTTTTGTAATTATCTAACTTTGAGGTCCAGAGCCTATAAAGAAATTATAAATTTATATACACTGGAGAACATATTAAGAGATTCCAATAAATGGGACTATATGTAAGAGACATGAATGGTTAAGAAAAGTAACCATTGAACAATATTGGTAACAAAGAGGAAGTTAACATTCCAGATACAGTGAGGTAAAAAATATAATGGGGAATACTATGAAATATTTTATACAATACAACTTTAAGCTTAGAATAAATGAAAAAAAAATAGCATTATATAAACTACTGAAAACAATCAGCCAAAATAGTAATCCAAAATTATATAATATACTTTAAAAAATTCAAGTTTAAATTATTATCCTCTACTCCATAAAAGAAAAACCATCTTCCCAAATTATTGTCAAAAATAAGCAAACATATAAAGAACACATATTCCTATTTTCACTCAATTTTACATAGATTAAAAAAAGGAACTAATATGAATGGTAATATTACATTGAAACCAAAAAAAATAAATTAGGCAAGGAATCAGTGGAATAGAAAAATTACAGGTCAATCTCCCTTATGATCATAAATGGAAAAATCTTTATCTAAATAAGAGAAAAGGTAATCCTGCAATATTTCACACACACACACACAGAAGATCAATCATGTATACACTATTAGTACTGAAAAAATGTAAGGTAGTACTCATGATAGAAAAACAAAAGGTCATTCACAGAAGAAGGCTTACTTCCATGAAAACTTAATTTTGTTCTCTGGTAAATGAGCTGGCTGAAAATTGTCATAGAGAACAATGTACCTGGGAGCAGACCAAAAACAATTACCAAGGAAATCAATTGCAGATATTTATGGGTATTCTGTGAAACTTTGCAATTTCAACTCTTTCTGAACATAGTATGTTTATCTCTGGGTAAGAAATGCTGTTGTACATCTTTTGGCATCACTCACTTAGTTAAACCAGGACTGCCCATCTCCCTTATTTTAATTCTTCAGGTCCATCTCACTCCTAGAGGAGTCATTTTGTCTCTAACGGTTTAAGTCTTTTGTTCATGCATTATTATAAGTTGAATGTCAATTTCTAATCATAACTGTGTTGACTCTTAAACACCTGCATATCTGATGGTGGAAGAAGGCAAAAAAAAAAAAAAAAAAAGGAAAACCACCAATGTCATAGTAAATAATTGGAAAACACCTTGTATTCAGTTACCAGTTGTACTAGGCCTGATCAAGAAAATGAGCCTGTGTACAATAACAGTGAATTTTTTCTCTTGATTGATTGTTCCACTTTTACTGATGTGTTGAAACAGAAACTGTTATTCATTATGCTTTACCTTGGCTAGCCAATACATAGTCAAAGTCAATATGATTGTCTAAGTGTATTTTAATCAATAAATGGTTGCTTTTTTCTGAGTATCTAAAACTTGAGCTGTTTCATTTACTATTTGGGACATAGTTGTGGATAAATTGCAGGTCAACACATTAGTCTTGGGTAGAAAACTTTCTATGAGAGATGATAGTTTCTTCAATTACATCTGGTAACTTACCACATCAGACTCTTAATAAAAGTGAAGGATTTGTTCTAAATAGTTGGAAAGGCTAGATGATCATGACAAAAATAAATGTCTGGTATCAATTACATTATGAATTTAATTGGTTTTGTTATGGAAACAAACACTGACTTTAAGAGAAATCATGGAATGGTGTCTGGAAATTTTTTTCACCCATATCTTCCATCATTAATCTCAGGGCTTTTTTGCTGTTTCTGACAGTCTCTGAGTTCCTCCAAGGTTCTAGGATATATGAGAAATATAAGAATATACTACTGTACTTTGGGTTCTTATATCCACTTCAGGTGTGTACATAAGTTAGGGATGGTCCACAGTAGAGGTTTTAGAGTCAGACAACAAATTCAGTAGTCACAATATTGGCAACTGTTGATGTTACATTAAGAAGATTAAAGGCTTCAGGGAAAACAAAGGTGCAAAGAGAAAGTCAATAAAAGACTAGTAAAGACATTTTAACAGTAAAATACTATGATCCAATATAAGGAAAAGAAATCACAAGGCTTAAGAGGAAAAGTCAAGTAATGAAATATAAATATTTTGTCCCAATTGTGGACATAATTCAAAGGTCTTAGAAGGAATCTGCATACACCTGATGTCATATCTTGATCTGTAAATTCTAGAGACAGCTTTTTAAATTTCTATTTATTTATTCATGTATTTATATATGTATGTATGTCAGTATGTATGCATTTTAATTTATTTATTGCTTCTTAGGCAATAAATTGGAGTTCACCAGGTAACCTCAGAGTTAGCTCACCAATATATCTGGAAATCTAAACTATCTTTTAAAAAATATACTGTTCAATATAAATCTATGAACACTTACCCCTTTGGCTTAAAAATAATGTCTCAAAATAACTGATTTAGTCCTTTGCAACTAGAACCAAAGGCTGATCTTTGTTAATGTCTTTTCTAGTATACACAGTCACATCAATTATGAACTGATGTACCCAAGAGTACCTCGCTGTTGAAGAAGTGCTTATAACTTTCAGTTGGCCCTCCACATCTGAGGTTCATGCAACACAGATAGTATGACAATGTAGTACATATTTATTGAATAGGAAATCTGTGTATAAGTGGACTGCACAATTCAAACCTGTGCTGTTCAAGAGTCAACAGTGTTTGTAAATTTAGTAAAACTCCTTCATTATGGAGGGAGCTTTTATGTAACATGAGAACTAATGGACTAGAGATTGACTTAGCTCTCATCAAGTGGTTGTGCTGGCAATGCCAAAATTTGTTCCTCTACATAAGAAACATTTGACCTATAAATATATATTTATATAGATTTTATAGTAGATTCAGATTGTATTTACAAAATTTCTTCTGAATTTGTGATATTGGATTGTGTATATGCCATTATAATATGCATAGGGACAAAATTCCTTCTTGGTAGCAGACTGTAAGGCAATAATTTTAACTTCTAAAATGTTATATTTATATGGGCTCTGATATGAATAATTAAGATTTTTCTGTGGTATTTGATTACTTCTAATAGGGCATCATTTTTATTTATTATTTTATTTTACTTTAAAAAATAATGATTTCATTTTATGTATTGGTTAGCATTTAAGGAAGTTAGAAACATTCTTTCTTCAGGGAAAACTTCAAAGAATTTAGTAAGTTTGATCCTCTATCAGAGTCTTTCTTTGTGCACATCCAGAAGTAATATCCCTTGATGATTTTAAAGATATGTCATCAACAAATAATATAAAATGTATCAGAGTTGTTTAAGGAACAGCAGTCAATTATAGGGTAGGCTGAAAATTTGCACAGCTAATTAAACAGATAACTGACCTTTACCAGTAGGTTAAAGTTGCTGGATTTATATTGGAGCAGCACCTCAAGTTATGTGAGAAGAAGGCAATAAACACATTTAATGGTAGTATTTCCTCTGTCCAACTAGTACTGAGGCTTTTTGTAGAGATGTAAGGCTTCTTCAAATTGGAGGTACTATGTAATGAAAGGTGAGACTGACAATCTACTGCTAAGTCTCAATTAATTTAGCAGTCAGCTTTACTACATGCACACATGGTGAATAATCCCAGCTACCAGGTTAAAGGAAATTTTAAGGTATGCAACAAAATTATAAGTCACAGGAAACCTGGCAGCCTCTGGAGCAGACCTCTCTCTGCCCTGCCTCCAGGTCAAGCCAGAGCATGGGCACAGTCTTCGTGAGTGGAGTTCCGCTTCCCACATTCCTCCTGTTAGTACCAGTGCTACTCAGAGCAGTCAATGGGGCTTGTCTTCCCCTTGTTAGGACCCCAGGACTGGGGTGACCCATCTTCGGCTTTCACTGCTCACTCCCCAAGGTGGGTGTCTACCTATGTATTATCCTTTTTCTTTTCTGTCTCTACCCAGGTACACAGGTCCTGATGGCTTTTCTTCCCTTCCTACCTGATTATGTGCATATCTTTCTTACAGCCTTAGCTGTACAGGAGTCCTTCTGCCTGTATTATATATACAGTATCATATAATACAGAGGTTGGCAAGAATATAAACAAATTGATATCCTCATATACTGCCGGTAGAAATGTAAAACAGTGCCAACACTCTAGAAAACAGTCTGGTAGTTCCTCAAATGGTTAAATACAGAATTACCATAAGATCCAACAACTCTACTCCTAGGCACATGCCCAGAAGAAATAAAAACATGTTCATGAAAAAAAAAACTGTACATTAGTGTTCACAGCAACATTATTCATAATAGCCAAATGTAGCAACAACTCAAATTTCCATCAACTGATAGAGAAATCAAACGTTATTTCGATACAATAAAATACTTGGCAATTAAAAGGAATACTACAACATGGATGAACCTTGAGAACATACTAAGTGAAAGAAACCAGTAACAAAGGTTCATGTATTTTATAATTCCCTTAAATTAAATGTCCAGAATTGGCAGATCTATATATACAGAAATTGTAGGGTAAGAACTATGGTTTTCTTTTTTGGGATTATTCAAATGTTCTAAAATTGATTGTGGTGATGGATGAACAACTCTGAAAATACACTAAAAGCCATTGACTTCTATGCTATAAAAGGATGAATTGTATAGTATGCTGATTATATCTCAATAAAGCTGTTTAAAAAAATAAACTTAAGCCAAAAGCAATCCTTTCTACTTCACCTATATAGTCTAACTCCAACAGATATTTAGTCTCACCTGTGCATTTGTTACACAAATAATTAAAATCATTGTTTTCAAGTTTTACAAAATAATTTTAATTTTTAGAAAATGCTATAAATTTTCTTCTGTTTTGACAGGAAATATGTTTGAATCATGTAACTCATAGTATATACATTTGACAAATTCATATGATCGATTAATTTCCAAAAGTATTAAAAGAGCTGTGTGCAGACAAGGAAAGACCATAATTATAAATGTAGCATTAGAAATGATAATTTATTTTCCTTTAGAACAGCATAGAAACACTCCTTCCCTCACTTACATATATATAGACAAACAAAGAGAAAGCCATCAAAAATAAATACCAAAAGACAACTGGAGTATTTATCAATTGTCAAAATAGCATCTCTGAAGTTGTTATGAACAAATTCTCAACCCCAGAGCTGACAATGGTTAACTGTCCAACTAAACTATTGTTTTGTGACCCAGTAGCCTGTTAATGGGTAACTCAATTCCAGGAATTCTCAAGACAGAAAGACAAAGTGACAAAAATATAAGACCATATGCTGAGTTGATTGACGTGTTACAGAGAATTCATTCCTTATTCTAGTCCACCTGATGGAGATCAGATGGTCAGATTATCAAAACTAACTTTCTATGTTTGCTACTATTAATGGGGTAATAAATGTATGATACATAGAAAGCAGACATGTACATAACCAGATTAACCATGAAAACCAAAGCACTTTATTGCCTTTAACAGAGACTCAACAGCAGGGCCAATAGAAGACATCCTGTGACATGGGTGTGGATGAAGTGTACACTTAAGCTGCTTGTTTCTGTGACTCTAATGGAGAGAATCATGAAGTCTTACCTTCATGAAACCCCTAGAAACAACTAACACAGAGGTATTAGGGTACGTAAGAATGCAGTTGAGATTTATTTGTACATGAAGGAGGAGATTTGTGACTTATGGTTTGACTGTCACCTAACAGAAGCAAAAGGCAAGGAAAGGTTTATATAAGAAAACAAAAATATAGACTATGGGTCACAGAGTTTCCATTTAATGGGCATTATGGGTATGTTTGGTTTTCTAGGAAACCCTGTGATTTGAACTGTGAGCATATTTGGTAGGTGGGCTCTCTAAGAAATGGCTGCTAATGCCCTTCTATTGGTATCTTCATATAAGGTAAATCAGGACATGTCTCTGGTTATTATTACTTGTTTTGATTCTAATTATAACTACTGAGCATCTATAAATATGAACTTATTTATCCTCATTCCCAAACCACCAACATATATATGATTCAAATTTTGTTATTTTCATAAATATTGAAAGAAATTTCTAAAACTCATATAGATAGCATTTTTTAGAATAAGGATTAAGCACCAGATATTTTAGTTCTTAAGATGTATTATTTGTACTAAACTAATGTTTATTCTAATCTGATTTTCTATCCTCAACTGCCTCCTCTTCACTGGCCATCACCTACTTTATTTATCTAAACTAAACCGTATCAATAATGGTCAAAATATACTTACAAATTAATATCTAATACATACATTATAAATTTCATAAATATTCCTTAGCAAAAGGTAGCATATCTAGGACTGTAACTTTTCTTACACATGTAACCCTGAAATACAGTGTTTTATTTCATCTAACATTTCTGGAAAGAATTGTATTGTTTTCCATCTATACAGAGATACAAGATATGGTATGTATCTTTTATGAAAGTTGGGATCTCATTGCATGGTAACACTTTTGAAGACATAAGCAGCATCATATCCATTAAACTGGCATTATTCACCACTAACTCTTCTTGAGATTTATGAATTGGTCACTAAGGCTTTACACCTTTACATATGTGAAGCTATTTTTTGTTGAGCTGAGTTTTCCTTTAAAATATCAGTACAACAAGCATTTTAATAATGCCAAGCATTGAGATTAGCATTTTAATATGCAAAATTGGGTAAGAATCACTTGATTGCTCATAATAGTCTCACGGCCAGTGTGCATTGTGCATGTGAGGTGGGGGATAGTGAAGATAATAACTAAACAAATAATATCAATAAATAAAGTGTCACTATTGGCATTATAAGTGGGCAGGTAGACACATACAGACACATACACACAGAGATACACTTATATAAATGGGAATGGCCACAGAAGTCTTCCTGAGTTAGTATCACAGATAGAGAGTTGTCATGATTTAAAAAAAAGTTTATAATTATTTTCTGGTTTCTAAAACTCTGTTTCCACTGATAGTGACTTAGTTTTAGACCTAAAGATAATGCCATTCAATATAATCTGAACACATTTCATTTAACAGTGTTATCTGAGTGAACTTTTCCTTTTTTAATCATTTATAAATATAGTATTTATAAATATAAATTATTTATTATATAACATTAATTTTAGTTCTAGCATTTAAAAATTCTGACAAAATACTGTTCATTTCTGAATTAATATTAGTAACTGAAACACTGTTTACTCTTGTGTATAAGAATTGTAGGAAGTAAAGAAATCATGTCCATATTTATTTAGATACTAAGGTGTCAATAATAGCAATTGATGCTACTATTTTTTCTCATTTTCAAATAAAATCAATAATTAGAAAAATGTAATTTACTAAAATGCAAGACTATTTTCATAAATCTAAGAAGTCTTGTATCTGCTAAAGGGCCTTGAAAATCAGTGAAGCCAGAAGGTTTACTTGCTATGAGGGTGTCAATTCCACCAAGTATCAAAGTTAATTTGTTTTATGTTCTCCAAGACACATTGTTTTAATGGTATTAGCATATATTTAAATCTGCACACCCTGGAAATGACAGAATTACAAACAGCCAACTTCTCTACTATGGAGAGATTTGAAGAAGGAATTTTTTAAAATGTGTCATGGAGAGTAAAATATTCTTAAGCTAATGGTGCCATGTACATTAAAAAAAATTTACCGGGGCTTCCCTGGTGGTGCAGTGGTTAAGAATCTGCCTGTCAATGCAGGGAACGCGGGTTCGTGTCCTGGTCCAGGAAGATCCCACATGCTGTGGAGCGTCTGGGCCCGTGAGCCATGGCCGCTGGGCCTGCGCGTCTGGAGCCTGCAACGGGAGAGGCCACAACAGTGAGAGGCCCGTGTACTGCAAAAAAAAAAAAAAAAAAAAATTATCTTTTGATGTGTTCAATGAGCACACTTACATAGTATAATCAATCAAAGACTTATTCATAAATGAGCTATTACATGCATCAGTAAAATATTTCCCTTATTCCCCTTTATTTGCTATCAAATATAATACTAACAACAACAATAATAGAAAATTTTCTGAAAGTAATATTACCTGTCCAGGCTGCTTAATATAAAACAGAAGGTAGGATTGTTTGATACTTCTACATTTTAAAAAACACAAGTATAATTTCCATTAAGAAAAAGTGGAAAACTGTACATTTTTAATGTAATTTTATTTTTCTAGGAGATGAGATTGCATAACACTATTCCCTTGGTTAATTTTTACCATTCCACAGTCCTGCCACATGTATTCTAAGGGTTGTTTTAAAGTAAAGAACTACTTTATTGTTACCTTTTCACTTTAAAATGTGTAATCATTTAAGGATACGCACCAAGAAAATCACTAAGTCAGTAAAGCATAAACTAGTTGAATTTTAAAATAATTTTCCAAGCCAGTCACTTTATATTTTCCAAATCAGTGAATGAATAAAATTTAAAAATCATTATTCTTGGGCTCCCCTGGTGGCGCAGTGGTTGAGAGTCTGCCTGCCGATGCAGGGGACGCGGGTTCGTGCCCCGGTCCAGGAGGGTCCCACGTGCTGCAGAGCAGCAGGGCCCATGGGCCGTGGCCGCTGGGCCTGCATGTCCGGAGCCTGTGCTCCGCAGCAGGGGAGGCCGCAGCGGTGAGGGGCCCGCGTACTGCAAAAAAAAATCATTATTCTTTCTCGAAAAATTATGAGACATATACTCTAAATAAATAAATAAGCTCAAATTCAGGAGTATAGGACTGAATACTTGCATTTTTAAATTTAAAACTCTCATACCTTGTTGATTTGTGTGTGCTTCAAAAGTGAAGTGAATGTTTCAGGACCAAAGATTTTCACTGAATATTCAACAAAAGAATTCTTCCCAAATTACAAGTGTTTTCAAAATCAGATATCCTAAACCTGGAATTGAATGAGGACAACCTCAAGAGTGATTAGAGTCAGTCCTCGGTGTCCACGAATGTGAAACTGTGGACACAGAGGGTGAGCTACAGGACTTGGGCATCTGTGGATTTTGGTATTGGTGGTGGGTCCTGGAACGAATCCTCTTCAGTAAACTGATACCCAATGATGACTTTATTTGTAATCCATTAATAAGAAACACAGTGTGTGTGTCAGGAACATGGACCCTGGTTTTAATCTAATAACATTTTATCCTTGGTCTAATACTTTTTAGCATTGTAACATTTCTGTGTGTCATTTTTACCTGCTGCAAAATCAGGATTAAATAATATTACCCACCTTATTGGTTATTGTGAGGACTAAATGACTGTGCATGTGTAAGATGCTTACCAAGGTGCTTGATACCTGCTATTTTTATTTATAAATAATATCGAAAATAATCAGTTATAAGATATAAAGACATAAATAGAATTAGAATTCTTAAATTTTAGAACCACTATAGTTTTATTAATCACACATTTCCATTAAAAATTTCCATTAAACTGAAAATATTTCAGTTTTTCACCTTTTCCTTAGTACTAAATAATGTTGGCATAAACATTCTAGCAATCATGAATAGTTTTCATAAAACACTTATATGTTTAAAATATTTTACATGAAATATATTTAATAATACAAGATCTTCAGTGCAGATGTTACTAGAAGAGACCGCAAAGCTATAATCATCTTGAATTTGATGTCTCAAATATTCTTATGTTCCAGTTTTCATAGTTCTCAAGGGAAAAAAAAATTATTAAAGAAAATTTTATGAAATGGTTTGGAAAGTAAATTAATGCACATATTTTGTGAAGGAAAAATAAAATTATATTTTTCATTTTTTACTCTTTTTCTAATTTAATGCATCTTTTTTTCTATAATATTTAAACATTATTTTTTCCCCTAAGCAAATACCAAATACTACAGTGAGCTTAGGTAGAATTTCTAGATTCTTTAACTAAAGCATCTTTCCAGAGAAAATTTATGAATCCAAATAAATTGATACTTATAATTATTTTAAATATCTTTATACATTGATCTCACAATCAAGATGGACAATATTATTTCAAATCATGTAGAAAATGATTAATGGCCTAGGGTTAGTGTACTTGTATTTTCTTTACCTCATCCATAATTATCCATCTTCTGAGTTTTGAAGCCTTTCTGATTACAGAAAAAAATCTAATCACAAAATTAGTTACTGCTGGGACAATAAGAATTTGACTACACACCTTGGTGTTCAAATTAAAGATAAAATTATGGATTCTTGTTGCTTGAAGTGGAAACTATTCACGGATATCAATAAAAAAAGCATGATCAGGGCTTCCCTGGTGGCACAGTGGTTGAGAGTCTGCCTGCTGATGCAGGCGACACGGGTTCGTGTCCCAGTCCGGGAGGCTTCCACATGCCACGGAGCAGCTGGGCTCGTGGGCCATGGCCGCTGAGCCTGCGCGTCCATAGCCTGCGTGTCTGGAGCCTGTGCTCTGCAATGGGAGGGGCCACAGCAGTGAGAGGCCCGCGTACCGCAAAAAAAAAAAAACAAAAAACATGATCAGTCTGTTTATTGGTATAATGACTTTATATTATCTTTCTCTGTATAGGGAGCTGTGTTTATATATCTGTCTATGATTAATCTTTATTTTTCAATCTATACATCCATTTATAGAAATATTAACACATGCCAAAAAATTTATACAATTCTGAATTAATCCTTGCAACATCTTAAAATAATAGACATTATTATGCCCATTTCATCCATAAAGAAAAAGTTTGAGTGTTCAATATGTCTAGACTTCATCAGGTCTGTACAAGCAGATTTGCAATTCAAACTCAGTTGTTTAAATTTCAGAGCCCTAACTCCTTCAACTAAATCTATGGATACCATAAAATTAAACAATATATTGATATTTTACAATAAATACATTTCACTGGTTTCTTTCAGTTCTGCATATGGCAAAAAATAATGCATCAATATAAACACTGCTGGCTTACTGGTATGCTGGTTAGCAATTTTGGCAAAACTCCATTGGGAAGATTTTTATCAGGTCAGTTGGGCTGATTCATATGGTTAATGAGGTTAACTATTGACTGGTTTAGTTTGGCTTCAATTAGAAGTACTTTGGCTGCTTGGTTAGTCTATACATGTCCCTCACCCTCCAGCAGCCTAGCCCAGGCATGGTCCCTTGGTGATATAAGATGCATAAAAATTCAAATAGAGACATGAAAAAGCTTTTCCTTGCCTTTACAGGGAGGAGAAAAGAACTGGGGATAGTAAAGCAAAAATTCCACCAAATGCAAATGTGGATGTTTAAAAAAAATGCTTATTACATTATGAAATATCTCATTCTTCAAAAGCTTCATGTAAATATTTCCAGATGAACTATAAAATCATTTTGGCAAGTTATACACTCACACAAAAACTTGTTGGATACAGTTGAAGTTTATATTAATTTTATGTACAAATTCATATCTTTATATATTGATATATTGATATGAATTATATATATTCATATATTCATATCTTTATATATTCATATCTTTATATATATATTCATATCTTTATATATTGATTTTTATTTTCCATTAAACACCATAATTAAAATGCCTATTTATTTGACATTTTTTCTCTATGAATTTTATAATATTCTTCAAAGAGATACAACACATTTTAAGTTCCATTCTTTTTCTTGTTTTTTGTTGCTAATAAAATTGTACTCCTCCCACCATATGTTCATATTAATCTTTTGTTTTAAAAAGCTTTGTTTACTTTTATAAATGATTGTTATGTTTTAGAAGTATCATTTCTTAATACTGAACCACCAAAGCATTGGAATCGCCAGTGTGGGAACTGCCAGTAGGTTGGAAGAAGCCTGGGTGATGGATTAGAAAGGTAAGGACTACTAACCCCTGTACAAAATACCTTTGTTTTGATTCAAGACAAAATCCATGATGAAAAATTCCATGATGGCAAACTGAATCATCACAGTAGATCACATAAGGAAATAGAAGAAACTTAATCCAATAAACTTTCATGACTCTTTTCCCTTTATTACATGAATTTCCAACTTTCTGGAATATTCTATCAATACTTTATATTTTTTCTTGAAAACCTTTTATTTATTATTCAGACTCAGATCTAACAGCACTTCTTCACTAAAACTTTCCCTTATTTATCAAGGAAAAATAAGTTGATCATCTGTGATCCTGTAATAGTCAAACCATGTATTTTTGCTTAATGTTATGTTTCAACTTCTATTTGTGTCTGTCCCCTTTGGCAGTTCCTTCTTTTCCTAAGCTCCTTATCAGTTTTGTAAAGTACAAGTTCCTTTAACTTGAGGTCAAAATGGGTTAATAAGGGAACCTGAGGAGTTATTATTTACTTTTGTACTTGGCAAGAGTTAACTACCAAAAATAATGGGAACATATAGTAATAAATTAAACTTTATTTTGCATATCCTTTTATTTATCATGTCAGAAATTATTAAATTGCATTGCTTATAATTACCTTGAGAGAAAACAATCCTGCCTTGTAACTGCTCTGTTGATTATGAATTCCATATTCTAAAGAAACATTATTCACATATGGTATTTTTGGAAAATACAGAAATATGTAAAAATGTTAGTATTACGTTACGTCACAGGAGATTTTTTCTACTCATTTTGTTAATAGCTTTACCAGAAGAAATAGCAGATTCTGGCTAACTCCCTACTGTTTGGTACTTCTCAATTAATTAACTTCTGAATGGGTAAAGAATAAATTTTCAAACAATATCAATGACTTTCAATTTTTTTTTCTATTGAACATATAATATGCTTATTCATCTCACACATTTAGGCAATTCCAGGCATTTTCAGAAACAGATGTTCTGGGGAATATATCAGCATACAGACATCAATATTATGCTTACATCATAGATGGAGCCTTAGTTTCTAAGCTACTACTTAAATCAACATCACAGAATGTTTCACTGATTTAAATAGTACTTCATTTCAGTAAACTAGAAAATGGTTCTCAAAAGCAGCCAGCCATATAACAGATCTAGAAGTGCAGAAAAACCACCAACAGATTTGCCAAAAAACCAGATGCTGTCTTTGGAAGAAAATTTCCCATATTGGCATCAGGAGCCTACAGTGTCATCCAAATGATTCCTCCACACTTCGGAAGACAATATTTTCAAACAACCTAAGCACACAAAATCCCATTTGAATAGCACTAAAGCTAAAACCTAATTAGTCTTTGAGAAGTAAAAGTGTACAAAATGCATCTTTAATAACTGTGCTATTTTTTAAGTTTAGTTTTGAAAAATAGCAAATAACTTTTAAAATGTGCTTTAAATGAAATTATGGTAGAGAATTTGTTCCCTAGAACAAGTTAACACAATTGGTTCAGAAGAACCAAGTGTGTGTCAATACCAATCTTCAAAGTATATAAAATTACTTTCCAAATGTGTTACATTTGTGGGGTATGAAAAAAAAAAATCAGAGGGGTAGCTTCACTAGGGAATTTCTTCAGACAAGCCTGTGGTTGTGTTTTATGTTTTTTTATTGTTTTTGTTTTATGATCATTATTCCAAAAATCTGATAAAATCAATAAACTTCAGTTTAATATATTTTAAAGTAAGAAACTAGAAATGCATAGTACAAAAGAAAATATGGGCCTGAACAGGAACATTAAGGGAGGTTTTTATTGATTTTGAATACAAAACCACGTAACAGTTAAATATTTAAGACTAAGTTATTTTTCCTGAACTGTTACTAGTATTATTGCTAGTAATATTGACCCTCAATTTCTCATTTGTTCAGTGTTGAGTCCTTTTGATAAATATTTTTATATTGCACACAATTTTGAAAGTACTTGATTTTAAATAAATATTAACCTGTTCTTCTTAAAGATATTTACTAAATTAAGACATTCTAGTAAAACTTTGTATGAAAGTTCTCTGTATTTATTTATTTTTGTAAATGCATGTAAATATACTTCCTATTGTAATGAGAATCACTTGAATTTAATCAGAACTGATAAAGTGAATTGAGTCAATGTTTGATATTTGTTGCAAATTTTGGAATATACTTTCTGTATCTTCAAAACTGATATATATGATTTTCTAATAATAGGAAAAATAAATCCTTCCAGAATATAGTTGCCTGGTATTTGATTACTCAGTTAAAGGATTACAAATTAATTAATTTTGTAGTACTAAAAATAATGTGGTTTATAGCAATTTATTTTTGAAGTGATGTGAAAAGTATGATCCAAAGACACAGAGAATTAAATTGGTATTATCTTAGTATGCTTTATATCCTATTTTTACTCTACATGACAATTACAGGTGGTATTTATTTAGGGTACTTACATTAAGTTGGGTCAAATTCCTGTGGATATAGAATATCAGGGGAACAAAGATGACACGTTCCCAGGATCAAGACTTTGCAACTAGTTTATCAATAGCTGATTTCCTCAGCAGGTCATTAGAACCTGATACACATATATGAGTACATTTAGCAGTGAAGTCATCAGACCAAATACTCCCAGCCAAGCATCAAACTAAGAAGGCAGCCAAGAGCTTTGCATAGACACAGATGTTAATGATAAATATTGTATTCCAGACATTGTCATCTGTGTTATTTATCTGTCAAATATCTCCTTCGTGTGGCTCAGCTGCTGGCCCTGTGATGGGACATAAAGCAGAAGGAAGTGATGGAAAAGAATGTGAGTTACATTAATTCTTTTCGGTAAATGTACCACCGGAGTTTAGTAATTTTCTTTTCTGTCTTGTTAAATAATGAGGAATAGAAGTATTTCATAATTAAGGACTTCTGTATTGAAGGTAAAATTCTGATTTAGAGAAAACATATCAGCAAATCAGGTATGCACTTCTGAAATCATTAAAAAATAGTCAGAGATATTTTAATTGCCACCAGCCTCCCAAGACCAAGAAATTTTAAAAAAGAACTTCATATGCAAAAACTTGAAATATATTCTTAAAAGAATAAATATAAGGCATTTTTCTTAAAAAAGGTTATAATTTTAAAGTATAAATGATGAATATATATTTATATCACAAAAACTTAACATAGTAGTTTAAGTAACAAACGTATAATATATTTTTTTGACTAATCTAAGGATGTCTTTCTTGATATTCAATTATCTTTTCAAATTCCCCCTTGTCTTCGTTCCTTTTTTTTTTTTTAACATTTTAAATGGAGTATAATTGCTTTATATGGTGTGTTACTTTCTGCTTTATAACAAAATGAATCAGTTATACATATACATATATCCCCATATCTCTTCCCTCTTGTGTCTCCCTCCCTCCCACCCTCCCTATCCCACCCTTCTGACTGGTCACAAAGCACAGAGCTGATCTCCCTGTGCTATGAGGCTGCTTCCCACTAGCTATCTACTTTACATTTGGTAGTGTATATATGTCCATATATACACTACCACTCTCTCACTTTGTCCCAGCTTGCCCTACCCACTCCCCGTATCCTCAAGTCCATTCTCTGGTAGGTCTGTGTCTTTATTCCTGTCTTGTCCCTAAGTTCTTCATGACCTTTTTTTTTTTTTTCTTAGACTCCATATATATGTGTTAGCATATGGCATTTGCTTTTCTCTTCCTGATTTACTTCACTCTGTATGACAGACTCTAGGTCCATCCACCTCACTACAAATAACTCAATTTTGTTTCTTTTTATGGCTGAGTAATATTCCATTGTATATATGTGCCACATCTTCTTTATCCATTCATCTGTTGATGGACACTTAGGTTGCTTCCAAGTCCTGCTATTGTAAATAGAGCTGAAATGAACATTGTGGTACATGACTCTTTTGGAATTATGGTTTTCTCAGAGTGGGATTGCTGGGTCATATGGTAGTTCTGTTTTTAGTTTTTTAAGGCACCTCCATACTGTCCTCCACAGTGGCTGTATCAATTTACATTCCCACCAACAGTGCAAGAGGGTTCCCTTTTCTCCACACCATCCCCAGTATTTACTGTTTGTAGAGTTTTTGATGATGGCCGTTCTGACCAGTGTGAGGTGATACCTCATTGTAGTTTTGATTTGCATTTCTATAATGATTAATGATGTTGAGCACCTTTTCATGTGTTTGTTGGCAATCTGTGTATCTTCTTTGGAGACATGCCTATTGAGGTCTTCTGCCCATTTTTGGATTGGGTTGTTTGGTTTTTTGATATTGAGCTGCATGAGCTGCTTGTATATTTTGGAGATTATTCCTTTGTCAGTTACTTCATTTGCAAACATTTTCTCCCATTCTGAGGGTTATCTTTTCATCTTGTTTATGGTTTTCTTTATTGTTCAAAAACTTTTAAGTTTTATTTGGTCCCATTTGTTTATTTTTGTTTTTATTTCCATTTCTCTAGGAGCTGGGTCAAAAAGGATCTTACTATGATTAATGTGATAGAGAGTTCTGCTTAGGTTTTCCTCTAAGAGTTTGGCAGTGTCTGGCTTACATTTAGGTCTTTAATCCATTTTGAGTTTATTTTTTTGTATGGTGTTAGGGTGTGTTCTAATTTCATTCTTTTACATGTAGCTGTCCAGTTTTCCCAGCACCACTTATTGAAGAGGCTGTGTTTTCTACATTGTATATTCTTGTCTCCTTTATCAAAGATAAGGTGACCTTATGTATGTGGGTCTATCTCTGGGCTTTCTATCCTGTTCCATTGATCTGTATTTCTGTTTTTCTGCCAGTACCATACTGTCACAATACTGTAGCTTGTAGTATAGTCTGAAGTCAGGGAGCCTGATTCCTCCAGCTCCGCTTTTCTTTCTAAAGATTGCGTTGGCTATTTGGGGTATTTTGTGTTTCCATACAAATTGTGAAATTGTTTATTCTAGTTCTGTTGAAAATGTCAGTGGTAGTTTGATAGGGATTGCATTGAATCTGTAGACTGCATTGGGTAGTATAGTCATTTTCAAAATGTTGATTCTTCCAATCCAAGAACATGGCATATCTCTCCATCTATTTATATCATCTTTAATTTCTTTCATCAGTGTCTCTTAATTCTTGGCACACAGGTCTCTTGTCTCCTTAGGTAGGTTTATTCCTAGGTATTTTATTCTTTTTGTTACAATGGTAAATTAGAGTGTTTTCTTAATTTCACTTTCAGATTTTTCATCATTAGTGTATAAGAATGCAAGAGATTTCTGTTCATTAATTTTGTACTGTGCTACTTTACCAAATTCATTGATTAACTCTAGTAGGTTTCTAGTAGCACCTTTAGGATCTCTATGTATAGTATTATGTTGTCTGCAAAGAGTGACAGCTTTACTTCATCTTTTCTGATTTGGATTCCGTTTATTTCTATTTCTTCTCTGATTGCTTGGCTAATACTTCCAAAACTATGTTGAAAAATAGTGGTGAGAGTGGCCAACCTTGCCTTGTGCCTGATCTTAAGTGGAAACGCTTTCAGTTTTTCACCATTGAGGATGATGTTGGCTGTGGGTTTGTCATATATGGCCTTTATTATGTTGGGGTAAGGTCCCTCTATGCCTACTTTATGGAGTGTTCTTATCATAAATGGGTGTTAATTTTGTAAAAAGCTTCCTCTGCATGTATTGAGATGATCATATGGTTTTTCTCCTTCAGTTTGTTAATATGGTGTATCACATTGATTGATTTGCATATATTGAAGAATCCTTGCATTCCTGGGATAAACCTCAACTGATCATGGTGTAGGATTCTGTTAATGGGCTGTTGGATTGCTAGTATTTTGTTGAGGTTTTTTGCATCTATGTTCATTCACTGATATTGGTCTGTAGTTTTCTTTTTTTTTTTTGTAGTTTTTTTTGTAGTTTTCTTTTTTTGGTCTGGTTTTGGTATCAGGGTGATGGTGGCCTTGTAGAATGAGTTTGGGAGTGTTCCTCCCTCTGCTATATTTTGGAAGAGTTTGAGAAGGATAGGTGTTAGCTCTTCTCTAACTGTTTGATAGAATTTGCCTGTGAATCCATCTGGTCCTGGGCTTTTTTTTTTTTGGAAGATATTTAATCACTGTTTCAATTTCAGTGCTTTTGATTGGTCTGTTCATATTTTCTATGTCTTACTGGTTCAGTCTCAGAAGGTTGTGCATTTCTAAGAATTTGTCCATTTCTTCCAGGTTGTCCATTTTATTGGCATAGAGTTATTTGTAGTAATCTCTCATGATCCTTTGTATTTCTGCAGTGTCAATTGTTACTTCTCCTTTTCATTTATAATTCTATTGAATTGAGCCTTCTCCCCTCTTTTCTTGATGAGTCTGGCTAACAGTTTATCAATTTTGTTTATCTTCTCAAAGAACCAGATTTTAGTTTTATTGATCTTTGCTAGCATTTCCTTCATTTCTTTTTCATTTATTTCTGATCTGATCTTATGATTTCTTTCGTTCTGCTAACTTTGGGTTTTTTTGTTCTTTCTCTAATTGCTTTAGATGTAACTTTAGATTGTTTAATTGAGAAGTTTCTTGTTTATTATGGTAGGATTGTATTGCTATAAACTTCCCTCTTAGAACTGGTTTTGCTGCATCCCATATGATTTGGGTCTTCGCGTTTTCACTGTCATTTGTTTCTAGATATTTTTTGATTTCCTCTTTGATTTCTTCAGTGATATCTTGGTCATTAAATACTGTATTGTTTAGCCTCCATTTGTTTGTATTTTTTAAAGAGTTTTTCCTGTAATTTATAAGTAGTCTCATAGAGTTGTGGTCACAAAAGATACTTGGTATGACTTCAATTTTCTTAAATTTACCAGGGCTTGATTTGTGACCCAATATATGATCTATCCTGGAGAATGTTCCAAGAGCACTAGAGAAGAAATTGTATTCGGTTCTTTTGGGATGGAATGTCCTATAAATATCGATTAAGTCCATCTTTTTAAATGTGTCATTTAAAGCTTGTGTTTTCCTATTTATTTTCATTTTGGATGATTTGTCCATTGGTGTAACTGGGGTGTTAAAATCCCCTATTATGATGGCTTTACTGTTGATTTCCCCTTTTAGGGCTGTTAGTATTTGCCTTAAGTTTTGAGGTGCTCCTATGTTGGGTGCATGAATATTTCAATTTTTATATTTTCTTCTTGGATTGATCCCTTGATCATTATGTAATGTCCTTCTTTGTCTCTTGTAATACTCTTTGTTTTAAAGTCTATTTTTTCTGATATGAGAATTGCTACTCCAGCTTTCTTTTGATTTCCATTTTCATGGAATATCTTTTTCCATCCCCTCACTTTCAGTTTGTATGTGTCCCTAGGTCTGAAGTGGGTCTCTTATAGACAGCATATATATAGGTCTTGTTTTTGTATCCATTCAGCCAGTCTGTGTCTTTTGGTTGGAGCATTTAATCCATTTACATTGAAGGTAATTATTGATATGTATGTTCCTATTACCATTTTCTTAACTGTTTTGGGTTTGTTATTGTAGGTCTATTTCTTCTCTGGTGTTTCCTGCCTGGAGAAGTTCCTTTAGCACTTGTTGTAAAGCTGGTTTGGTGGTGCTGAATTCTCTTAGCTTTTGTTTGTCTGAAAAGGTTTTAATTCCTTCATCAAATCTGAATGAGATCCTTGCTGGGTAGAGTAATCTTGGTTGTAGGTTTTTCTCTTTCATCACTATAAATATGTCCTTCCACTCCTTTCTTGCTTGCAGAGTCTCTGTTGAAAGATCAGCTGTTAACCTTATGGGGATTCCCTTGTATGTTATTTGTTGTTTTTCCCTTTCTGCTTTTAATATGTTTTCTTTGTATTTAATATTTGGTAGTTTGATTAATATGTGTCTTGGTGTGTTTCTCCTTGGATTTATCCTACATGGGATTCTCTGTGCTTCCTGGACTTGATTAACTATTTCCTTTCCCATATTAGGGAAGTTTTCAACTATAATCTCTTCAAATATTTTCTCAGTCCCTTTCTTTTACTGTTCTTCTTCTGAGACCCCTATAATTCTAATGTTGGTGCATTTAATGTTGTCCCAAAGGACTCAGACTGTCCGCAATTCTTTTCATTCTTTATTCTGCTCTGTAGTATTTATTTCCACTATTTTATCTTCCAGGTCACTTATCTGTTCTTCTGCCTCAGTTATTCTGCTATTGATCTCTTCTAGAGAATTTTTACTTTCATTTATTGTGTTGTTCATGATACTTTGTTTGCTCTTTAGTTCTTCTAGGTCCTTGTTAAATGTTTCTTGTATTTTCTGCATTCTATTTCCAAGATTTTGGATCATTTTTATTATCATTATTCTAAATTCTTTTTCAAGTAGACTGCTTATTTTCTCTTCATTTGTTACTTCTAATGGGTTTGTAACTTGCTCCTTCATCTGCTGTGTGTTTCTTTGTCTTCTCATTTTGCTTAACTTACTGTGTTTGGGGTTTCCTGTTCACAGTCTGCAGGTTCGTAGATACTGTTGTTTTTGATGTCTTCCCCTAGTGGCTAAGGTTGGTTCAGTGAGTTGTGTAGACTTCCTGGTGGATGGGACTAGTGCCTGTGTTCTGGTGGATGAGGCTGGATCTTGTCTTTCTGGTGAGCATGTCGATGTCTGGTGGTGTGTTTTGGGGTGTCTGTGACCTTATTATGATTTTAGGCAGCCTCTCTGCTAATGGGTTGGGTTGTGTTCCTGTCTTGCCAGTTGTTTGGCATAGGGTGTCCTGCACTGTAGGTTGCTGCTCATTGAGTGGAGCTGGGTCTTGGCATTGAGATGGAGATCTCTGGGAGATTTTTGCCATTAGATATTATGTGGAGCTGGGCAGTCTCTGATGGACTGATATTGTGAACTTGGCTCTCCCACTGCAGAGGCGCAGCCCTGCCACCTGGCTGGAGCACCAAGAGCCTTTTATCCACACGGCTCAGAATAAAAGGGAGATAAAATGAAAGAAAGAGAGAAAAATTAAAATAAAATGAAATTAAAAAGTTATTAAAATAAAAAACAAAAAATAATTATTAAAACACTTTTTAAGTAGTTAAATAAAAATAAAGAAAGAAGAATAAAACCAAACCAAAAAACGAATCCACCAATTGTAACAAATGCTGAAAACTATACTAAAATAACAAAAAACAAACAAAAAATAACCAGACAGGCAGAGATCAGGACAAATGGTAAAAGCAAAGTTATACAGACAATATCACACACAGAAGCACACGCATACACACTCATAAAAAGAGAAAAAGGGGAAAAATATATATTTATATATATATTGATGATCCCAAAGTCCACTGTCTCAATTTGGGATGATTTGTTGCCTATTCAGGTATTCCACAGATGCAGGGTACATCAAGTTGAAGGTGAAAATTTAATCTGCTGCTCCTAAGGCTGTGGGGAGAGATTTCCCTTTCTCTTCTTTGTTTGCACAGCTCCTGGGATTCAGCTTTGGATTTGGCCCTGCCTCTGCATGTAGGTGGCCTGAGGGCATCTGTTCTTCACTCAGACAGGACGGGGTTAAAGGAGCAGCTGATTAGGGGGCTCTGGCTCACTCAGGTTGGGGGGAGAGAGGGATACAGAATATGGGGCGAGCCTGTGGTGGCAGAGGCTGGCATGACATTGCACCAGCCTGAGGTGTGCCACGTGTTCTCCTGGGGAAATTGTCCCTGGATCATGGGACCCTGTCAGTGGTGGGCTGCACAGGCTCCCAGGAGGGGAGGTGTGGATAGTGACCTGTGCTTGCACACAGGCTTCTTGATGGCTGCAGCAGCAGCCTTAGAGCCTCATGCCTATCTCTGGGGTCCGTGCTGATAGCCATGGCTCGCGCCCATCTCTGGAGCTCCTTTAAGTAGCGCTCTTAAACCCCTCTCCTCGCACACCAGGAAACAAAGAGGCAAGAAGTCTCTTGCCTCTTTGGCAGTTCCAGACCCTTTCCCAGACTCCCTCCCGGCTAGCCGTGGCACACTACCCCCCTTCAGGTTGTGTTCACACAGACAACCACAGTCCTCTCCCTGGGATCTGACAGAAGCTGGAGCCTCAGCTCCCAGCCCCCACCCATCCTCACAGGTGAGTAGACAAGCCTCTCAGGCTGGTGGGTGTTGGTCGGCACCGATCATCTGTGCAGGAATCTCCACTTTATCCTCTGCACCCCTGTTGCTGCACTCTCCTCTGTGGCTCTGAAGCTTCTCCCCTCCCCCACCCTCAGTCTCCACCCACGAAGGGGCTTCCTAATGTGTGGAAACCTTTCCTCCTTCACAGCTCCCTCCCACTGGTGCAGGTCCCGTCCCTATTATTTTGTCTGTGTTTTTTTTTTCTTTTTTCTTTTGCCCTACCCAGGTACATGGGGATTTTCTTGCCGTTTGGGAGGTCTGAGATCTTCTGCCAGCGTTGAGTAGGTGTTCTGTAGGAGCAGTTTCACATGTAGATGTATTTCTGATGTATTTGTGGGGAGGAAGTTGATCTCCACGCCTTACTCTTCCACCATCTTGAAGCTCCTCTCCACCTTGTCTTCTAATGTCACATTTCCTGGATTCAATATTCCCTATTCATTGCCAGAGCCATCATGCCAACCCTCTCTTTAGCCAAGTACCAGTAAATAAACAGTGTATAAATAAATCTTCATTAATGATCCTTTCTTATGTTAAAAATATTGCATAGGAACAACTCATTCCTAATTACTGCAATTTACATCTATAGGGACATAAAATGGACAACTTTGTTAACAGGAACCAAAAGGACATGATGTATTCTTTCCCTTCTAGCAATGATCATCTTCAAGGAAACAAATTATTGTGGTTGATGTATAAGGTGGCTCTTTCAGCAGTTAATAGCTATGAGTATTAACGAAGTTTGTCTGCATTGTTCCCATGCATTACTATAATAGAAAAATAAAATAAGGCAGCCAGGCTAAATGTGAGATGAGGGACATGTAGGAGTAAAATAACTTTTATTCAGCACTTAACTATGTGACAGACACTGTCTTTAAGCATATTATATATGTAACTTACTGAATCCTTCAGACAGCCTAGAGTGTTAAGTATGTTATATATTTTCCCTTTTGGAAAAAGGAGACCTTGAGGTGTTAAGGGATGTGGCAAATGGAACCCAGCTTCTAAGTGGCAGAACTTGAAGCCAAAGCTATGACCTATGACTCCAAATTCTAAGCTTGATCATGGTTCTAGTCAGTTGTGAGCAGGTAAATGTTTAACAAACATCTCAAGGAGTAAATGGAGGAACGATGATTTCTAGAATTTCCTAATTATTGTGTAAATACCTCTACCATGGTCGATTTTAAGCTACCACCAACATCATATGATATTGGAAGGAGGTGCACAATTAGCTCTGGAGAGTCAGTGCATGTGGGCTTTATAACACCAGTGCAACTTATGGTAATTTAATCCTTTTGGAAGTTCATCAACTGGATAGAATACACAACTACCATGAACTCTCTTTTTAAAAGGGTTATAACTTATAATTACAACAGTCCATCAGAACTGAATTTATTGATTTCTAAATTTAACAGTGTAAATTATTTTTAAAATATTTGAAATTAAGCAGTGTTTAAAATGAATTTTTCATGCAAGTCTGGTGGCAATATTTAATAAAGTCTTCATACTTTATTAATTCAGTGAAACTTGCCCTTATGTTTGAACCTGGACTAACATTTTAGGCTGTAAGTAAATTGTGGAGTTCACATTCTTTAGCAATCCACTTTGGAACTTACTAAACTGTCTGTACCATTCTACTTACATGTTTGAGAGTTATGCACTTTATTGATGATAATTTAAATAAGATAAACCTAAAACATTCTCAACTTATGGTAATTATATCTATATTACAAAGCAAAAAATTCTAGGGAATGTCTGAGTTATAAGTAAATATCACAGTGTATTGACTATTAGATATAATTACACACTAATCATAACAATATTTTTTTAAAAAAGTGTTTCATTATCAAACTGTTATTTTATCTGGAATAGATAAATGAAATGAATAATATCTTTTGGTCAGTTGTGGTAGAAAGGTATCTTTGAGAAACTATAACTCTAAACTTTGTATAATGTATACACATCTCAATAACAACATATTATCTGATGTTTTACCATGTGCCTTACATCCCCAGACACATTACTGAAGTCATTATATTTTAAGATTATGTATGGAATCTTCCAAAAATTCCATGCATTTGGCAACACATTTAATCTTTTCCAAAATGGAATCACTGTATACACTAGAAACTTGATATCATGACTTAATAATACATTATGGAGAAACTGTTACATGAGCCCTTTGGGGTCCTCTATTTAATATATGGACTACAAATCATTTAATCAGTTCCCCACTGACATAAATTTAGGTCATTTGTTGGGTTTTATTATTGCAAACAAAGTTGTCCAGTTGAATCTTATACATATACCTTTTTATAAGTTGTTCAGATGATAAATTCTTATCAGTGAATTACAGGGCCATAGGGCCTGACTATTTATCTTTTGATATATATTATGGAATTATTCATCAAAATATTTACAACAATTACACCAGTCTGATTCTAGAGACATGATTTCTAGATTCTGACCCAGGTTCTACCCGTTACTAGTTGCAAAACTTGGACCATGGTTTCCACTGCAAAATGGGGTAATAATTGAAAAAGCACTCATGGATTATGGTGAGCATTAAGTTTTTTACAAAAAAAAAAAATGTTGTATAGTGCCTAACACATGATAGGTGTTATTATAGTAAAAATTACTGGGATGTTATATCAGATTTATTTCTTACTGTGCTTTCTCCAAAAAGTCTTAAAAATCATTGCTCTAGTGCATGTTTATTCCTGTATATGATAAAGTATCCTGAAGCTGATGATTACTGCTACCAAGAACAATTACAAATGCTTGACAAAGTACAAAATTATGTTTGGAGAAATTTAAAAGTTTTTCAGGAAATTTCATGGTCAAGATGAGCCTAAAGAGATGATTAAATGTTATGTGATTTCTTGAATAAGATATAGGAACATAAAAATATATATTAGGTAAAAACTAAGAAATAAATTATAAATTTTAGTTAATAATGGTAATAATGTTCACTAATTGTTACAAATGTACCATAATAATTTAGGATATTAATCATGGGAAAAATGATCTGAAACTGTAAAACTTCTAAAAGAAACCATAGAGGAAAGGCTCACTGACATTTTTCTTGGCAATGATCTTCTCTTTTTGATATGACACCAAAAGCACAAGCAAGAAAGGCAAAATAAAATAAGTGGGATTCCATCAAACTAAAAACCTTCTGTACAGCAAAAGAAGCAATTAAAAAAAAAGTGAAAGGCAACCTATGGAATGGGAGAAAATATTTGCAAACCATCTATCTTATAAGAGGCTAATATCCAAAACATATAAAGAACTCATACACCTAAATAAGAAATAAAGACATCTGATTAAAACATAAGCAGAGGAACTGAAAAGACATTTTTCTAAAGATGATATCCAAATGGCCAAAAAATACATGAAAAGATGCTCAAAATCACTAATCATTAGGGAAATACAAAGCTAAACCATGAGATATCACCTCATACATATTAGAGTGGCTATTACCATAAAGATGAGATAACTAGTGTTGTGAAGGATGTGAAGAAAAGGGAACATTTGTGTACTGTTTGTGGGAATGTAAATTGGTGCAGCCACTATAGAAAACAGTAAGGAGATTCCCCCAAAAATTAAAATTAGAACTACCATATGATCCAGAAATCTCTTTCCTGGGTATATATCCAAAGGAAATGAAAAGATATCTGCACAACTATGCTTATTGTAGCATTATTCACAATAGCCAAGATGTGGAAAAAACCTAAGTGCCCACCAATAGGTAAATGGATAAAGAAGATGTGGCATATATATACAGTGGAAAGCTATTTATCCATGAAAAAGGACAAAATCCTGCCATTTTCAATAACAGTGATGGAACTTGAGTAAATTATGCTAAGTGAGATAATCCAAAAAAGAAATTATCTCAAATAGAGATAAGACAAGAACTGTATGGTATCACATATATGTGTAATAAAAAAAAAAAAGAAAAAAGAAGCAAGCCCATAGAAACACATTGGTTCCAAATGGCATAGATTCAAGATAGGTGAGGGCTGTACAGCTCACCTCAGGATTGACTTGGCTGAGAAATAAATTTTTAGTATATTAAGCCACTATGATTTTTAGTTTGTTAATAACAACAGCATGCCCTAACTTAAACTGATAGGTATGTATGTATGATCTCTGTCTCCATCTCTGTCTCTGTTTCCCTCTGAAACTTCATTTCAAATGTACAAATAATGGAACACCTTCTGAACATAGAGAAGTTTTCCTCAAATCAGCAAGATATATTATTCCTATATTCTATACATTTTGAAGTAAAAATAGCTATTTACAAACTGAAGAATCATTAGCAATCATCCCAAGATTTTGAGATATAGTTCTATATATTCTATACATTTTGAAGTAAAAATAGCTATTTACAAACTGAAGAATCATTAGCAATCATCCCAAGATTTTGAGATATAGTTCTGCTCTTAAGGTTTATTGTATGTTAACACATTTTTTAACTGCAATCGTTTTATGTTATAGTAAGCTGAAAAGAATTCTATTACACAATGTTGAAAGTCCATACTGCAACAGAACAAGCGTAGTTTATCTATTGTGAGGTGATGAGGTGATAACATTTTAGTGCTATTATTATGTAAATTACTTTGTAATTTATATAAAATAAATGAAATACAAATAGAGACCATATTCAAACTCCACATAGTTTAAGAGGTATGGCTGTAAAGTAATGACATTGATTTTATATATTGTTACGGAAGCAGAGTTAATTATACTTATGAATTACCTACCTATCTACCTATCTATCTATCCATCCATCTATGTATACATATCTAACTATAGATATGATAATTGTATTAATTAATAATTAATCATATTAATTAATAAATTTAAAATGATTAATTTATTTTATTGATTAATAATTAAATTTATTGATCAATAAAATACAAAAGTTTATGTACTACAAGGCATGATTACAACTTATTGAAGACATAGTAATTTTAACAAGTGTAAAAATAGTAAACATGTAGAGTACCAAAGATGTTGAATCCTGCAACAACAAATAGTCCCATAGCTCTCTGTTATTTAATAAAAGGGCAATGAGTAAATGATGGTAAAATAGTGTCTCTGTAAAATGTCACACAGCATGCATAAGCTGCAAGGTCATCATTGCTAGAGAGTTTAAAGAACATTGATTTAGAATTCTTTATTTTCCCAATGATGTGTTAAGTGTTCTGTGGATACTGAAGGTGCTAAACACAAAAGAAAAAATGTAGTCTCTATAATTTAAAAGCATGTTGAGTACAATAGGCAGAAAAATATTATAGCTTTTATTTTTTTATTAAAAATTTTTCTTTGCATTTTATTTTATTATTTTTTATATAGCAGGTTATTATTAGTTATCTATTTTATACATATTAGTGTATATATGTTATCTCCCAATTCATCCCCCCCCCCAGCTTTCCTCCCTTGGTGTCCATAGTTTGTTCTCTACATCTGTGTCTCTATTTCTGCCTTACAAACTGGTTCATCTGTACCATTTTCTTAGATTCCACATATGTATAGTTTTATTTTATTTCAAAATATGTATGCTTATAAAAAATAAAAATTCCTGATGTGCATAAGTAAGGGTTTCTCCATCCCAGGGTCCAGAAGCAAACACCATTGATAGTTCAGCACAGTTTTCAGATATTTTGCAATGTGTTTGAAGCATAAACATGGACACAGGTAATTAGAAGACACTACACTGAATGCTGTACATTATCCTTTCACTTGAAATATATCATGAACATTCTTTTTCTATTTTGGAATATACAAAACTTTATGTTTGGTAAATATTGCATATCATTCCATAGTCTGGGATTATTCTGATTCAAAGATTCCTCAGTTGATGGACATTTAAAAAGCCTATATTTTATCTCTCTTGCAAATATTTTAGTGTTATATATGGCTATATTTATTTCGTTGGCTACCTGTGTATTTCTGAAGGGTTTTTTACGATCAAGCAATGTGCATTCTAAGTTTTTATTATGTACTGACAAAATTCTTTCCAAAAATTTCAACTATATATGGGTCTTTTCCAAAATCTTACAGAACTCCTTGAGCCTATCCTAGGACCCATTTCTGTTATAAACTAGTCCCACAGTATATTACTTACCTCTGCCATCCTTAATGGTTTGGTATCTTATAGGGAAGTACTCATTATTGTTTTTTTATATTTTTCAAAATATTTTACCTATCAAACTTTATAATAAACTTATCAGCATCCCTAAAACCTTCTCAATGGTATACCAGTTCAAAAACTATTTATTATCTTGTCAAATTGAAAATTCCCTTCTGGGAATTCCTAACTTAAACATGGGCCTGAGATCTGGAGGTAGAGTAGATATCTTGTCCAAATAAAGTGGAAAACATGATGATAAAAATCAACTTGATAATAATGGAGAAAAAAAAAAACCAGAAAACTGTGGGTGTCTGATGGCATCATTTATAGCTAAACTCACCCAGAAACTAGTTACTGTCAGAATTCTCGTTACATGAAAAATATGCTCCTTGTCCTCTCTTTCTGATAATTATTATTATTTTTTAAATTTGTAATCAGACACATAAAAAAGGTATGAAATCTCTCTGAAGTGGTGGAATTTGAATGCACAACTTGAATAAAGTGACAGAATAATATAGGCATATAATAGCAGGTGGCAAATACAAATATTCTAATGAATAAATTGTCTTCAGTGCCTTTGATCAAAATGAGTGTCTTCAGTGTCTTCGATCAAAAAGAAGGGCTTTGGGAGTGAGAAGGAACAACTGAGGGGGTGTGTAGGAAGGATAAAATAGACAAGAGCTTATTTTAGGATTTCATGTAATTTTTAGTTAATGAGAAACCTTGGAAGGTTTTGAGCAGGTGAGACATTGATCAGATTTTCATTTTTACTATTATATTGGCCTTCTCTGAAGAGAGCTCTCTGAAGGATATAGAGATAAAAACAGCAGATCAGTTCTTTTACAAGGTTCTTTTCAGTAATCTCAACAAGAGTTAATGTTGTGTGGGTCTGGGTATCTGTTGAGGTATTGAGAAATGTTGGAGCTCAGGATATGTTCTTCAATATGACCAGATGAGGAATTGGAGTAAAAGGTGTGACAAAGAGGGACTGGCACCAAGACTCTAAAATTGTAGTTTCAAGCATCTAAATAAATGATGAAGATAATCTGGAAATATATTTGGGGGGAAAGAATGAAATAAAGTAATGTGAATTTTGCAAAAACAGAGAAGTTTGATATATCTACTTGACACTCAAATTAAGATGATGAGTAGGCCATTGGATATATGAGTCTGGAATTCAGGAGGCAATTTATTTAAAGCCATGTGCTTTCTATATCTCACAGGCAGTGGCATTAGATACAGAATAGAAGCAAGCACAGCCCAAGAGATAGCCATTTTTAAGAGGTCAGGAATAGAAACAAAAAGAGAGGATTCATTAAGGAGAATGAGAAAAAGCAACCATGTCTCCAGGAAAAAAAGTGTATTTAATTAAAAAATCAAGCAGAAACAGGAAAAAACCTCATCATGAAAAATTTATTTAGCACAATATAGGAAAAACAACAATAATAAAGTTTTAAACTTATTGGTTACATCTTAGGACATATTCCAAATATCTAATTGTTCAAGCTGAAGACAACACGTGGATCTGCCTTCTAAAGCTGTTCAACATCAGACTCCAACAACACTGGAGTTACGAGAGTATAAACCAAACATTTCTTTTTTCAATTTTAATTATGTTAAACATTAAGAAAGAACACAATAGCTAAAAGCAAGATATGTTTGTAAATTATATAGTGCAAGGAAAATGTTTGATATTTGAAAGAAGATTGAAGATACGTGAAGTATGATAATACATGAAATGTAAAATAATAGGTAATTTACATAAGTTAAATACACAACTCAAAATACATCACCTATTCCAAAGGAGATTCGAATTTATGAATTTTCCAAATAACAAGAGGTTGGAAAGAATTAACAAAAACATTCTTTTTGTGTAAGAAAATTAAGAGAAAAATGAATATTTAAAATAGACTAGCTCATTTTAAGGTATTCCTCAAATAAGAATTATTAAAATAAGTAGTCTCAGTCAAGGCTCTTGGTTGCAAGATACACACCTTACTCTGCAAATATTAAGTAATAATAATATATATATATAATTATTATAATTGTAACTATTTATATGAAGACTTTTAGGAGCCAACAAAATCCTCAGAAACCTGGAGGTCTGAAAAATATGCTGGGAAAAAATAATTTTGAAATGTTTTATAAGCAGCTGTTATTACAAAGGGCTGCCTCTGGAACAGCTTAATCCACCATCATTCAAAAATCCAAAATTTCCTGAATTATTTCCAATTGTTTGAGTCTCAAACATTTGTTCTCCTCCCAGGCTATGCTAGAGCAGGGAGAGAGGGTAATCATCCTCATGTGTTTCTGCAGTGCAAGGCAAAAATACCATCCTACTCAAATGGAATAAGGGGTGGTATAGAAAGGGATTTAGGATTTGATTGATGGATAGCTAAAAAATTAAAAATATTTTCTGCAATCATTCAGACAGCAGAGAGAGAATTATATACATACTTCAGTGTCAGTCATGGAGGGCTAAGTTATAATTCAGTAACAACAATAGCAAGAAATAAAACAAAGTCTTATTTCTCATATATTGCTTTTACAGTGATTTTCCTGCAAGAATTTAGGCTTATGAAGTGCTCATCATGTGGAATATTGCCAATCAGCATGGAAGACAGTATACTTACTATAAAAGACTGACAGTAGTAAGAGTATAAAATATTATATTTTATTTTAAAAAAGGTTGAAACAAGAAATATATTTGAACATTTTTTTCCTGCTAACCAATGTCTTGGAAGAGTAAATGCAAGATCTTACATTTCAACGTTACAAAGGAAGTAAGATTGTAGTGTTAATTTTATCTTTCTATTTTGATATTTTATAAAGGCAGAGTTCTAATTTAATGTGAAAATCAGTTGAAAAAATAGGAAATCTAATGATTTTTTAAAAAATTATCATTATGGCCATGTTTCTTATGGTGTCAACCATAGATCACTTGCCTCACAATCATGTTTATCATTTAAACATGCATATTCATGAGCCCAACTCTAAAACTAGTTAATCATACTTCTCCAGGAATCAGCAGTTTTAAAAAGTTGTCCAGATAATTCTTAAACTGACTGAAATCAGTTTAAGAAATTCCCTTTAAGTTGTTCATTTAATTTAAAAAATAATTGTAGTATGAGTTACAGAGTATTTATACATGCCAAATGAAAGAGAAATCAAGAAATGGTATCTATTACTAAAGCCATCATTTTTTAAAAAGGCTATTCTTTTCGGAGCAGTTTTAGATTCACAGCAAAATTTAGAGGAAGGTACAGAGATTTCCCATATTCCCCTGCCTTCACCCATGCATAGATACCCCATTATCAGCATCCCTCACCAAACTGGTATATTTCTTGCAATTGATGAACCTACATTGATATATCATAATCACCCAAAGTCCATAGTTTACACTAGAGTTTACTCTTGCCTTGGCGTTGTACATTTTATAGGTTTTAATATTTGCATAATGGCATATATCCATCATTATGGTACCATACGTCATGTTGTCACTGCCCTAAAAATCCTCTCTTCTTTGCTTATTCATTCCGGCCCCTGAACCTAATCCCTGGCAACTGATTTTCCTTGTCTCTATAGTTTTGCCTTTACCAGAGGGTAGTATAGTCAGACTCAATCAATATTTAACGTTTTCAGATTGGCTTCTTTTATTTAGTATTATGTGTTTAAGTCTCTTTCATATCTTTTCATGATTTGAAAGCTCATTCCCTTTCAACGTTGATAATATTCCATTGTCTAGATGTATCCACAAGTTATTTATCCAGTCTTCTATTGAAGGACACCTTGGTTGCTCCCAAGTTCCATCAGGTTTTCATGAACAAAAAAGACAGCTGTGGAAGTAGAGACGTGATACTGGACGGTTGCCTGGGTTTTGGATCTCTGTGTCCTGGCAAAAGAGCCACAGTGTAATTGTTAGAAGTTCAGATCAGTAGTCGTGATAACTGTGGTCAAACTTGGTTCTCATATTTATTAACTTGTTATCTTGGAACATCTGTTTAAGCTATTTGAGCCTTGGCTGCTTTATCTGAAAAATGCAGAAAATATTAACATTTTATCTCCTGTGGTTTTTGAGACTTAAATAAAAATAAGATTTTTTGCCTAGAAGACTAGCCATAACATCTCATGCCTTTGTTAATGTCTTTTATTATAGAGTTATTATTAATATTTTTATCAACAAAACTCCTAGTAGTTAAATATAACCTCTGCATTTATGGCAAGCATTTTCCTATGTTAACACTGACTTGAGTGCCAAAAACGGACATCTGTGATCATTTAAGCCAGAATAAACGTGTTAGACTCTGTGTGTTGGAGTTAGTCCTTCATTTCTATTCTTTCTGCTGTTATTTTATTATTTTATCTTTTTAATATGCACCTCCAGCAGATCAAGCTTTTAGCTTATAACTGCTTTATGTCCTACATAAACTGGAGTTTATTCTCTGCTGAAATTGTTTCTTACACAGCAGTGTAGTACATTTCCTAATACACATAATTTTAAAAGGATTAATTATCATTCTGTCACCAATTGTATGATGTTGCTGATAAGAATTGGTAAAATTATTAAAAGAAACTAACTGAATGTTGAATGAGAAGATAAAAGCTCATGACTGTATAAGCATTGGCAACTCTTGCTTCATATTGCCTTCATTTAAAAGGAAACAATATATTCCAACTTACAGATATTTTTCTAAGCTAATCTTTTAGTAGATACTGAATTCAAAGTCATTTCATTAATATGAGTTCAGACGATAATTTGGAATTTATTTTGGTAGGGAAACACCTTTTACTTAATGATAAAAAATACTTTAGAATACACAGTCACTGAAAGCATGAGTTATTTAAACAGTTTTAGTCCTTTCATTTTCAGTTGTCAAGCATATTAAACAAAAGTTGCTCTGAATCTTATCACATTAAATAATTTTAATATAATTTGCCATTTGATGCATCCATTTTAAAAGATACTAGTGACTTGTATCTATATTATAGCTACCATATTCTGGTACTGAACAATGAAACATGATGGGCCTCTATACTTCCTAAGCTACTTTGTCATATATGTTGACAATTATGTGCAATAAAGTAGTATACCAAACAATGACATAGAGTTCAAAGACACATCACTCTAAACAAGACAGATTTTATGGCAATAGGCCTCTTAGAAGTCAGTAAAAACCATCTGAAGTGTCAAAATATATATATTGTTCAATAATGAAATATTCCTCTGGAACCACTTCATGCAAAAGTAATCCCTAGGAAGGTATCAATTTAAAGGAAAAACTAATGAAAAAGTGAAGCTGCTTCAGCTAAGACATATATATATTTTAGAGGATTTAATGGTAACTGAGGACATGAATTTGATAGAACAAAATCTACAAATATCTCCAGACTGCATGGCCAGGCCTCCTCCTAGGTTAAGTCATAATAAAGCATGTATGTTCGAAAGGAATCACAATCTGCAGGTTATCCCAGCAGTGCTTTCTGTTTGTTTTTAAAATATATAGTTTTAAAAAAATATGTGTTTTAAAAACTGAATTCAAATAGTTCACTCTTGATCAGTTTCTGCTTACCCAAGTGTGAGCCAGTAGCTATTCTATTGTACAGAAATGAATTTGCACCTCAGTGAGGATTCACACCTGGTTAGGTAGTCAGGCCAGGTTAAATGGATTTTCCCCAGAGGAGAAAAGACAGTTATTATCATGTTGAATCTGTTCCTACCATTTGAATTGGAATCTGAATCAGGGAACTAACCTGAATCAGGGAACTAATAAGGGACACCTGAGAATATCTAAGAAATGATTTACTTAGATCCTTTTGTTGTATATGCTTATTTTGGCATTTAAAATGAGTATCCCCCACCCAAAAAAAAGAAAGATAAAAATAAATAAAAAATAAAATGTGTGTCCATATCTTATATTGTATTTAATATAGTACAATTAATTAAAAACGTATTTAGAGACAAGTTTTTCTTTTCTTTTCTTCTCCTTGTAGTGTTAACCTGAATTGCTAACAATGATATTTCTAATGGGTAAGGGCTTACGTGTAAAGTTAATTTATAGCTGTAAATCCCCCAATAACCATTCTGTTTTTTCTATGTCAAATTAAAAACAAAAAAAATCCAGACTTAGCTAAGGAGAGACTTTCTTTGAAAGGATTATTGCAAAAGAGGAAGGGAGGCTATTTCAATACTGGAAGGGAAGGTATGGCAATAGGGAAAACTTTGACCATGAGATCTACAATCATCACAAAGATCAGGCAGGAAGGAGGTTTTACAGGGAGCAGTAAGCAAGGCTAGAAAGAACCAGAATCAGACAAATGATCAGGATATGTCTTTCTTTTTGTCTGCCTATTTTAGGGAGAGGCAATAAAGGAAGGGTTGTTCCATGTTCAGTGTTTGCTCAGACAGCATGGACCAAAGTTCAAAGAACTGGAAGGAGAAAAGTCTGACTAAAATTTGGTAAAATAATATTAGTGAATATTTTTTCCTGATGGGTCAGTGAGGACAAACTGTTCAGTTAATAATTTATAAGGCAAAGAATGGGAATTTGGAGGGTCTGTGTCCAGCATTGTCATAAGTAATTAAGGAGCAGGGCAGGAGCATCCATTAGTCCTATCTAAACCACAGGAAAGATGGTGATTCTTTGCATTAAGCCATTTTTCAGGACACAAAAGTGTGGAGAACTTTAAGAAAGTCACTTTACAGTCACTGTATTCCAGGAGCTCAGAGTTCATGTAACATTAACATTGTCTTCCCCCAGTTTTCCATGCTTTCCAGTCATAGTCTCTTCTCTAATTATAGTATATAATCTGTACACTATAGATAATGTAATTTATAATATAATCTCTGTATTATTTCATTTTAATATAACTTTTGTCTTTAGTAATAAAATTAGTCTAAAATTTCCGAGAATGTTTTAAAAGCACTAGTAAAATGGTGAATCTACTTCTTAACTTTCCCTAGTGCCCTCTTCTTCTTTGTTTCTCACCTCTGTGTCTTAGATCTGACCATAAATTTTCTCACTTGTTTCACTGCCATGGCTTCTTTATTGTTCTCCCTGCCCCTCAATCTTTTTCATGCTGTGTATCCCAAGTTCAAAGTTGTATTTCTGAAATGCAAAAACTTCCATGTAATCTCATGGCCTAAAACAACTTAATGGCTCCTAAGCATGACATGATAAAATCCAAATCCCATCTGAATTATATAATTGATTATTTAAGATGTGGCCCATCTCAAGATTTCCAATCTCCTCTTCATTATTACCTGCAGCTTCCATTCTGGGTGCTACTATAATAAAATACTACAAACAACAGTTGAACATGTGAAACTCTTCTGTTACTGCTGCATGTAGTAGTCACTTGTCCTATAACGATTTCCTCTCTCATGGAGAATTCCTGTGTTTCTTTTAAATTTGGCTTAAGTTTCATCTCATTTGCAAGCTTTGTCTGGAAAGTTCCATGACATTTAGAGGTTTCTTCTGTACCCTCACGTCACTTTGAGGCACACTATCATTAAACTAGTTTTCATCCTGTATTGTAATATCCCAAGAAATTCTAAGTACATTTATGTCAGAAGCAGTGTCTTTTTATTTGTTTCTATTGTCTAAGAGAATTGTCAGTACATAACTGAAAATCAACTCATATTTTTTTTAATGAAGGAAAGAGATAAGCCTCTATATTTTCCCTGAAGATTATCAGAAACAGATCTTTTATAGTTTCCCCAAATATAACATTTTATAGTGCAGAAAGAAAAATAAATAATCTGCATTATGCCTCCGAAAATGATTTCCTTCTTTATTTTCTATTGTTCACTTGCATGAAAATTGAGGGTGGCTATGGGGAATGCTCATATTCACAAAAATACAAATAAAAAATAATATTAGCTTTTCAAATTTTTTTTCTGTACTAACTCTCATTTTTCATTCCTCAAAATTCTACTGAATATCACTTTAAACATTTTGGTCTCCATATCTCATGTACATTTTTAAAGGATATTTCTAAAACCTAGGTGTAGCACATTTGTATTATTTTGACTAATGAAGACTGATTTGGAAAGATTAGTGTCAAAGCTTTGAAATGTCACAAAGGTCATTTTCTTCATGACTATAAAATGATAATTTTCCTCCACAACATTAAATTTTTCTTCACCCGTGTTTCACGTAAATTGCTATTCTACATTGACCTATCTTTTTCATGCAATGTATAAATTATATTTTGCTCCTGAATTCTATCAATTTTCATTTGTCGTGTTGAAACTGCATACTGACTTAAGTACTTTCGTTTATGAAATTTATCTTATAAATATGGAATTTCATTTTGTGATACAGATTATAATGAACTTTATTTTCCAGCCATATACAAATTTGAGAAAATATGCTTTTCACTTAGAAATATAATGAAGAGAATAGATCCTGTTTATTAATAAGAAAATGAAAATACAAATTCCTTCAATGTAAGACTGTGTTAATTGTATGATTCATACTAGCATTGATCATGTGACTTATATACTAAATAAGAAAACATGTGGATTAATCTCACAAACTTATTAAAAACTATGTTTTGTCTTCTCTACAGTAGTTTTATAGTTACATGAAATTAGTTTGATGTAATACCTTTTCATGTTAATATTTAGAGGAGAAATTTAAGCCATCAAAACTAGTTTTTTCTTCTTAACATATCTTTTGCTGAAATAGTAGTAACTGAATTAGTACAAGGGAAAATATTGATCTCTTTTGTATCTCACTTGTTTTATATTGAGACTAGAACTACATGGTCATAACTCATGATAAGTTTTTAAATTTCCTTATATGTCTCAGATACTAAATGCAAAGTGTGAAGATATTCTTAAAATTAGAGTTATAGCAAAACTATTTCTTAAAACATTTGAAACTGATTTAAAAATGTGTGCATTGTATAAATTTTGTTGTTGTTTAGGAAGATGTAGTGTTTAGGAAGTTGCAGTGTGTTGTTTAGTTGTTTAGGAAGATGTAGTGTGTCTTTAGAAACAATATTTTGACATTGTGACAAGATAGAAATAATTTTTGTAATAGAAAAGGAAAACTATGCAGTATGTCTAAAAGTAGTCAAAATTACAGAATGTGTTTTTTCATAAAATACACTTGCAGTGTCTTTTGTTTTATTTTGTATTTACCTTCAGCACAGATTGGCAAGTATTTTGCCATACGAACAAATTTGAATGACAGGTGTATAAAAGCAGTAGCTGTAAATTGATTTTTAAAATAGCATCATCTACGACACACACAAAGGGTAAGAATAAATCAAGGAAGTAAACTATTCATCTCTATTGTTATGTATTCAACATGTATTTATTGTGTGCTTTCTATATTCTGAGTACTATGCTGGACAGCAGGCATTAAAGTTGAATAATGCAAGGATTATGCACACAAGTTGTTAAGGTAACTTAAAATAAATCTGCTACCCTTTGGGGAGGTTGGAGAAGGGTTCGCAGAAACAGTATTGTTTGGAATTCAGTTATAAAGTATCAGAAGGAGACAACTATACATAGAGGATAGAAAATCATTCAGAGCAGATAGAACAGAATGTACAAACTCTTGATAATATGAAATATCCTGATCCAGGCTGGGAATTCAACAGTTGCCTAACACTGGAGTGCATTGTGGAGGAACAGGGCGAATGTAGCTAAGGACCAGACTGTGAAGAACAATAATTGTTAAGTTAAGGTATTAAAAATTTATTAGTAAAAATAGTCTTTTTATTTTAAAATCGAACCTCTCTGACCATGAGAGTCACATACTAATAACAAGTGTCTGACTCTCTTTGTCAGATTAAATTGTAGAAGAATGTATCACATTATTTAGGAGACAGACTTGAGAAGAATAAATTGAATGTAGAGAGAGGATCTAGGAAGTTCTTACAATAGTACATGTGAGAAGTAATATTCACATGAAGCTATCCATGGTAAGGGAAAGGAAAGAAGGATATGAGCGATGTTAAAGTACTAAGACCCACTGAACTTGACTGATTGGTTAGGGTATTTGTGATTGAGAGAGAAAATCATATTTGTATTGGCTTCTAATTTTCTGGATCTGGTGACTGGGCAAAAGGAGATGTTATCCACAAGGACACAGAACATAGAAAGAAAAAGAACTTGGGAACCAGATGGTTTTTAGATGGAAGCACTTTTGTAGTCTCAATCATATATAAGTCTATTATATTACAAGGTAGAGTTATGATGAGTTGCATATAATCACTTTGAATTTAAGATGTAAAAATACGCATTCATGTTAACATTTTTAGTAAATATGGCTTTAAAGCATAATTTCAAGCATTTCTGAAAATTGTGTGAATTTCATGTACTTTGCCCATGAAAGAGACCAGAAATGAATAAAAGGTCAAATTATATGTTAAAAGATGTTAATACAAGCTAAATAATTTTAACACTATCATTATAATTAGCAGAATTAAGTATTCATATTTCCAATTATATTTTGGGAAAATGAGAGGTAATTATCACCTCTCATTTGACCTAGAAAACCATAATTATTTTGAATCAAAAGTTCCCTGGGGTATAATTTATCCATTATGTTGGTCAGTTGGTGTTTGAACTAAGCACTGAGAATGTCTCTGAAAAAGAAATTACTTCTTTATGCCTCTAAATCCTAGAATTACGGAAAAAAGTTGTAGAATTGAAAGCAATACCTAGTGCTATTAACATTTTGAGAGGAGAAAGAATGTTTGCATGATACACTTACTTCAGTCAGGATAATTTGTCTGTAAACAACTGAACACAAATACATGTGGCTTAGATAATGTGTACATAGTGTATCTCATTTAATAAGAATTTTGAAAATTAGGCAACTTTTCAGCTTTCCACTGTTCTGTTCTCAGAATCTTGACTTCTGTCCTCAGATTTGCCTTTCTGAACTTAAGATGGCTGCCACATCTTCAAGTTGTATAACCCCAAAGAGAGACATGAAGAAAAAGATCTTGGAAAGAGGAACCAAGATGGTGGAGTAGAGGATGTGCTCTCACTCCCTCTTGTGAGAACACCAGAATCACAGCTAGCTGCTGGACAATGATCGACAGGAAGACACTGGAACTCACCAAAAAAGATACCCCATATCCAAAGACAAAGGAGAAGCCACAATGAGATGGTAGGTGGGGCGCAATCACAGTAAAATCAAATCCCATAACTGGTTGGGGGGGACTCACAGACTGGCAAACACTTATACCACAGAAGTTCACCCACCAGAGTGAAGGTTCTGAGACCCACTTCAGGCTTCCCAACCTGGGGGTCTGGCAATGGGAGGAGGAATTCCTAGAGAATCAGGCTTTGATGCTTAGTGGGAATTGATTGCAGGACTTTGACAGGACTGGGGGAAACAGAGACTCCACTCTTGGAGGGCACACACAAAGTAGTGTGCACATCGGGACCCAGGGGAAGGAGCAGTGACCCTGGGGGAGACTGAACCTGACCTACCTGCTAGTGTTGGAGGGTCTTCTGCAGAGGCGGTGGGGGGGGGTGGTTCTGTTTCACTGTGAGGACAAGGACACTGGCAGCAGAAGTTCTGGGAAATACTCCTTGGCCTGAGTCTTCCCACAGTCTTGTCATTAGCCTCACTAAAGAGTCCAGGTAGGCTGCAGGGTTGGGTTGCCTCAGGCCAAAAGTCCAACAGGGAGAGAACCCAGCCCCATCATCAACAATAAAATGGATTAAAGTTTTACTGAGCAATGTCCACCAGAGCAACAGTCAGCTCTACCCACCACCAGTCCCTCCCATCAAGCCTCTTAGATAGCCTCATCCACCAGAGGGCAGACAGCAGAAGAAAGAAGAACTACAATCCTGTAACCTGTGGAACAAAAACCACATTCATAGAAAGACAGACATGATGAAAAGGCAGAGGGCTATATACCAGATGAAGGAACAAGATAAACACCCAGAAAAACAACTAAATTAAGTGGAGATAGGCAACCTACCAGAAAAAGAATTCAGAATAATGATAGTGAAGATGATCCAGGTCCTCAGAAAAAGAATGGAGGTAAAGATCGAGAAGATGCAAGAAATGTTTAACAAAGACCTAGGAGAATTAAAAAACAAACAAACAAACATAGGTGAACAATACAATAACTGAAATGAAAACTACACTAGAAGGAATCAATAGCAGAATAACTGAGGCAGAAGAACTGATAAGTGACCTGGAAGACAAAATGGTGGAATTCACTGCTGGGGAACAGAATAAAGAAAAAACAATGAAAAGAAATGAAGACAGCCTAAGAGACCTCTGGGACAACATTAAATGCAACAACATTCACTTTATAGGGGTCCCAGAAGGAGAAGAGAGAGAGAAAGGACCCGAGAAAATATTTGAACAGATTATAGTCAAAAACTTCCCTAACATGGGAAAGGAAATAGCCACCCAAGTCCAGGAAGCACAGAGAGTCCCATACAGGATAAACCCAAGGAGAAATATGCCGAGACACATAGTAATCAAACTGGCAAAAGTTAAAGACAAAGAAAAATTATTAAAAGAAGCAAGGGAAAAATGACAAATAATATACAAGGGAACTCCCATAAGGTTAACAGCTGATTTCTCAGCAGAAACTCTACAAGCCAGAAGGGAGTGACATGATATACTTAAAGTGATGAAAGGGAAGAAGCTACAACTAAATTACTCTACCCAGCAAGGATCTCATTCAGATTCGATGGAGAAATCAAAAGCTTTACAGACAAGCAAAAGCTAAGAGAATTGACCACCAAACCAGCTCTACAACAAAAGCTAAAGGAACTTTTCTAAGTGGGAAAAACAAGAGAAGAAAATGACTTACAAAAACAAACCTAAAATAATTAAGAAAATGGTCATAGGAACACACATATTGAAAATTACCTTAAATGTGAATGGATTAAATGCTACAACCAAAGACACAGGCTTGTTGAATGGACACAAAAACAAGACTCATATATATGCTCTCTAGAAGAGACCCACTTCAGACCTAGGGACACATACAGACTGAAAGTGAAGGGGATGGAAAAAGATATTCCAGGCAGATGGAAATCAAAAGAAAGCTGGAGTAGCTATACTCATATCAGATAAAATAGACTTGAAAATAAAGAATGTTACAAGAGACAAGGAAGGACACTACATAATGATCAAGGAATCAATCAAAGGAGAAGATATAACAATTATAAACATATATACACCCAACATAGGAACACCTCAATAAATAAGGCAACTGCTAACAGCTATAAAAGAGGAAATCGACAGTAACAAAATAATAGTCGGGGACATCTTCTTTATCCATTCATCTGATGATAGACACTTAGGTTGTTTCCATATCTGGGCTATTGTAAATAGAGCTGGAATGAACATTTTGGTACATGACTCCTTTTGAATTATGGTTTTCTCAGGGTATATGCCCAGTAGTGGGATTGCTGGGTCATATGGTAGTTCTATTTGTAGTGTTTTAAGGAATCTCCATAAAGTTATCCATAGTGGTGGTACCAATTCACATTCCCACCAGCAGTGCAAGAGTGTTCCCTTTTCTTCACACCCTATCCAGCATTAATTGTTTCTAAACTTTTTGATGATGGGCATTCTGACTGGTGTGAGATGATATCTCATTGTAGTTTTGATTTTCATTTCTCTAATGATTAATGATGCTGAGCATGCTTTCATGTGTTTGTTGGCATTCTGTATATCTTCTTTGGAGAAATGTCTATTTAGGTTTTCTGCCCATTTTGGGATTGGGTTCTTTGATTTTTGTTATTGAGCTGCATGAGCTGCTTGTAAATTTTGGAGATTAATCCTTTGTCAGTTGCTTCATTTGCAAATATTTTCTCCCATTCTGAGGGTTGTCTTTTGGTCTTGTTTATGGTTTCATTGCTGTGCAATAGCTTTGAAGTTTCATTAGGTCCCATTTATTTATTTTTGTTTTTATTTCCATTTCTCTATAAGGTGGGTCAAAAAGGATCTTGCTGTGATTTATGTCATAGAGTGTCCTGCCTACGTTTTCCTCTAAGAGTTTGATAGTGTTTGGCCTTACATTTAGATCTTTAATCCATTTTGAGCTTATTTTTGTGTATGGTGTTAGGGAGTGTTCTAATCTCATACATTTACATGTACCTGTCCACTTTTCCCAGCACCATTTATTGAAGAGGCTGTCCTTTCTCCACTGTACATTCCTGCCTCCTTTATAAAAGATAAGGTGTCCATATGTGCATGGGTTTAACTCTGGGCTTTCAATCCTGTTCCATTGATCTGTCTTCCTGTTTTCGTGCCAGTACCATACTGTCTTGATTACTGTAGCTTTGTAGTATAGTCTGAAGTCAGGGAGGCTGATTCCTCCAGCTCCATTTTTTTGGTCTCAAAATTGCTTTGGCTATTCGGGGTTTTTTGTGTTTCCATACAAATTGTGAAATTTTTTGTTCTAGTTCTCTAAAAAATGCCAGTGGTAGTTTGATAGGGATTGCATTGAATCTGTAGATTGCTTTGGGTAGTAGAGCCATTTTCACAATGTTGATTCTTCCAATCCAAGAACACGGTATATCTCTCCATCTATTTGTATCATTTGTAATTTCATTCATCAGTGTCTTATAATTTTCTGCATATAGGTCTTTTGTCTCCTTAGGTAGGTTTATTCCTAGATATTTTATTCTTTTTGTTGCAATGGAAAATGGGAGCATTTCCTTGATTTCCCTTTCAGATTTTTCATCATTAGTGTATAGGAATGCCAGAGATTTCTGTGCATTAATTTTTTATCCTGCTACTTTACCAAATTCATTGATTAGCTCTAGTAGTTTTCTGGTAGCATCTTTAGGATTCTTTATTTATAGTATCATGTCATCTGCAAACAGTGACAGCTTTACTTCTTCTTTTCCGATTTGGATTCCTTTTATTTCCTTTTCTTCTCTGATTGCTGTGGCTAAAACTTCCAAAACTATGTTGAATAAGAGTGGTGAGAGTGGGCAACTTTGTCTTGTTCCTGATCTTCGTGGAAATGCTTTCAGTTTTCCACCATTGAGGACGATGTTGGCTGTGGGTTTGTCATAAATGGCCTTTATTATGTTGAGTAAAGTTCCCTCTATGCCTACTTTCTGCAGGGTTTTTATAAGAAATGTGTGTTGACTTTTGTCAAAAGCTTTCTCTGCGTCTATTGAGATGATCGTATGATTTTCCTCTTTCAATTTGTTAATATGGTTTATCACACTGATTTATTTACGTATATTGAAGAATCCTTGCATTCCTGGAATAAACCCCACTTTATCATGATGTATGATCCTTTTAATGTGCTGTTGGATTCTGTTTGCTAGTATTTTGTTGAGGATTTTTGCATGTATGTTCATCAGTGATATTGGCCTGTAGTTTTCTTTCTTTGTGAGATCCTGGTCTGGTTTTGGTATCAAGGTGATGGTGGTCTTGTAGAATGAGTTTCGGAGTGCTCCGTCCTCTGCTATATTTTGGATGAGTTTGAGAAGGATAGGTGTTAGCTCTTCTCTAAATGTTTGATAGAATTCGCCTGTGAATCCATCTGGTCCTGGGCTTTTGTTTGTTGGAAGATTTTGAATCACAGTTTCAATTTCAGTTCTTGTGATTGGTCTGTTCATATTTTCTATTTCTTCCTGATTCAGTCTTGGCAGGTTGTGCATCACTAATACTTTGTCCATTTCTTCCAGGTTTCCATTTTATTGACAAAGAGTTACTTGTAGTAATCTTTCATGATCTTTTGTATTTCTACACTGTCAGTTTTTACTTCTCCTTTTTCATTTCTAATTCTATTGATTTGAGTCTTCTCCCTTTTCTTGATGAGTCTGGCTAATGGTTTATCAATTTTGTTTATTGTATTCCTCTAAATTTTCATCTTAGAACTGTTTTTGCTGCATCCCATAGGTTTGGTCATTGTGTCTCCATTGTCATTTGCTTCTAAGTATTTCTTTTTTTTAATTTTCCCTTTGATTTCTTCAGTGATCACTTCGTTATTAAATAGTGTATTGTTTAGCCTCCATGTGTTTGTATTTTTATTGTTTAGCCTCCATGTGTTTGTATTTTTTACAGATCTTTTCCTGTAATTGATATCTAGTCTCATAGCATTGGGGTCGGAAAAGATACTTGATACAATTTCAATTTTCTTACATTTACCAAGGCTTGATTTGTGACCCAAGGTATGATCAATCCTGGAGAATGTTCCAGGAGCACTTGAGAAAATTCTGTATTCTGTTGTTTTTGGATGGAATGTCCTATAAATATCAATTCATTCCATCTTGTTTAATGTATCATTTAAAGCTTGTGTTTTTCTTATTTATTTTCATTTTGGATGATCTGTCCTTTGGTGAAAGTGGGGTGTTAAAGTCCCCTACTATAAATATGTTACTATCGATTTCCCATTTTATGGCTGTTAGTATTTGCCTTATGTATTGAGGTGCTCCTATGTTGAGTGCATAAATATTTACAATTGTTATATCTTCTTCTTGGACCGATCCCTTGATCACTCTGTAGTGTCCTTCTTTGATTCTTGTAATAGTCTTTATTTTAAAGCCCATTATATCTGATATGAGAATTGCTACTTCAGCTTTCTTTTGGTTTCCATTTGCATGGAATATCTTTCTCCATCCCCTTACCTTCAATCTGTATGTGTCTCTAGGTCTGAAGTGGGTCTCTTGTAGACGGTATATATATGGATCTTGCTTTTGTATCCATTCACCCAATCTGTGTCTTTTGGTGGGAATATTTAGTCCATTTATATTTAAGGTAATTATCGACATGTATGTTCCTATTCCCATTTTCTTAATTGTTTTGGGTTCGTTATTGTAGGTCTTTTCCTTCTCTGGTGTTTCTTGCCTAGAGAAGTTCCTTTAGCATTTGTTGTAAAGCTTGTTTGGTCGTGCTGAACTCTCTTAGCTTTTGCTTGTCTGTAAAGGTTTTAATTTCTCCATCAAATCTGAATGAGATCCTTGCTGGTTAGAGTAATCTTGGTTGCAGGTTCTTCTCCTTCATCACTTTAAATATGTCCTGCCAGTCCCTTCTTCCTTGCAGAGTTTTTGCTGAAAGATCAGCTGTTAACCTTATGGGGATTCCCTTGTATGTTATTTGTTGTTTTTTTCCTTGCTGCTTTTAATATGTTTTCTTTGTATTTAATTTTTGACAGTTTGATTAATATGTGTCTTGGCATATTTCTCCTTGGCTTTATCCTGTATGGGATTCTCTGTTCTTCCTGGACTTGATTAACTATTTCCTTTCTCATATTAGGGAAGTTTTCAACTATAATCTCTTCAAATATTTTCTCAGTCCCTTTCTTTTTCTCTTCTTCTTCTGTAACCCCTACAATTTGAATGTTGGTGTGTTTAATGTTGTCCCAGAGGTCTCTGCAACTGTTCTCAGTTCTTTTCATTCTTCTTTCTTTATTGTGCTCTGCAGTAGTTATTTCCGCTCTTTTATCTTGCAGGTCACTTATCCATTCTTCTGCCTCAGTTATTCTGCTATTGACCCCATCTGGAGTATTTTTAATTTCATTTATTGTGTTGTTCATGTTTGTTTGCTTCATCTTTAGTTCTTCTAGGTTCTTGTTAAGTGTTTCTTGCATTTTGTCTATTCTATTTCCACGATTTTGGATCATCTTTACTCTCATTATTCTGAATTCTTTTTCAGGTAGACTGCCTATTTCCTCTTCATTTGTTATGTCTGGTGGTTTTTTATCTTGCTCCTTCATCTGCTGTGTGTTTTTCTGTCTTCTCATTTTACTTATCTTACTGTGTTTGGGGTTTTCCCTTTTGCAGGCTGCAGGTTTGTAGTCCCCGTTGTTTTTAGTGTCTGTCCCCAGTGGCCCAGGGTGGTTCAGTGTGTTGTGTAGGCTTCCTGTTGGAGGGGACTAGTGCCTGTGTTCTGGTGGATGAGGCTGGATCTTGTCTTTCTGGTGGGCAAGTCCATGACTGGTGGTGTGTTTTGGGGTGTCTGTGGACTTATTATGATTTTAGGCAGCATCTCTGCTAATGGGTGGGGTTGTGTTCCTGTCTTGCTAGTTCTTTGGCATAGGGTGCCCAGCACTGTAGCTTGCTGGTAGTTGAGTGAAGCTGGGTGCTGGTGTTGAGATGGAAATCTCTGGGAGATTTTTGCCATTTGAATATTATGTGGAGGTGGGAGGTCTCTTGTGGACCAGTGTCCTGAAGTTAGTTCTCCCACCTGAGAGACACAGCACTGACTCCTGGCTGTAGTACCAAAAGCCTTTCATCCACACAGCTCAGAATAAAAAGGAGAAAAAGTAGAAAGAAAGAATTAGTAGAAGTAGAAAGAAAGAAAGAAAGAAAGGTGGGAGGGAGGGAGGAAGGAAGGAAGGAGGGAAGGAAGGAAAAAAGAAAGAAAGAAGATAAAGTAAAATAAAGTAAGATAAAATATAAAATTATTAAAATAAAAAATAATTATTAAGAAAAAAATAAACAAACAAACAACAACAAAAAACTGATGGATATAACCCTAAGACAAATGGTGGAAGCAAAGCTACACCGACAAAATCTCACATAGAAGCATACACATACACACTCACTAAAAGAGGAAAAGGGGAAAAAAATCATACATCTTGCTTTCAAAGTCCACCTCCTCAATTTGGGATGAATGATTGTCTAAAGGAGGGAAGGAAGGAAAGAAAGAAAGAAGGAAAGAAAGAAAGAAGGAAAGAAAGAAAGAAAGAAAGGAAGGAAGAAAGAAAGAAGGTAAAGTAAAATAAAATAAAGTTATTAAAATAAAAAAATTATTATTAAAAAAATTAAAAAAACACAAAAGGAAATGAATGAATAGAACCCTAGGACAAATGGTGGAAGCAAAGCTATACAGACAAAATCTCACACAGAAACATACACATATGCACTCACAAAAAGAGGAAAAGGGGAAAAAATCATAAATCTTGCTCTCAAAGTCCACCTCCTCAATTTGGAATGATACATTGTCTATTCATGTATTCCACAGATGCAGGCTACATCAATTGATTGTGGAGATCTAATCCACTGCTTCTGAGACTGCTGGGAGAGATTTCCATTTCTCTTCTATGTTCTCACAGCTCCCAGGGGCTCAGTTTTGGATTTGGCCCCGCCTCTGCATGTAGGTCGCCGGAGGGTGTCTGTTCTTCACTCAGACAGGACCGGTTTAAAAGAGCAGCTGCTTCGGGGGCTCTGGCTCACTCAGGCTGTGGGGAGGGAGGGGTGCGGATGCGGGGTGAGGCTGCAGTGTCAGAGGCTGGCGGGTCGTTGCACCAGCCTGAGGCATGCCGTGCGTTCTCCCGGAGAAGTTGTTCCAGGATCCCGGGACCCTGGCAGTGGCAGGCTGCACAGGCTCCCCGGAAGGGGGGTGTGGATAGTGACTTGTGCTCGCACACAGGCTTCTTTGTGGTGGCAGCAGCAGCCTTAGCATCTTATGCACATCTCTGGGGTCCGCGCTTTTAGCCGTGGCTTGCGCCCCTCTCTGGAGCTCCTTTAAGCAGCGCTCTTAATCCCGTCCCCTCGCGCACTAGGAAATAAAGAGGGAAGAAAAAGTCTCTTGCCTCTTTGGTAGGTCCAGACTTTTCCCCGGCCTCCCTCCTGGCCAACCATGGCACACTAGCCCCTGCAGGCTGTGTTCATGCCGCCAACCCCAGTTCTTGCCCTGCACTTCCACCGAAGCCCGACCCTCAGCTCCCAGCTCCCACCCACCCTGGCAGGTGAGCAGACAAGCCTCTTGGGCTGGTGAGTGCCAGTTGGCACTGATCCTCTGTGCAGGAATCTCTCCACTTTGCCCTACGCGCCCCTGTTGCTGCACTCCCCTCTGTGGCTCCGAAGCTTTCCCCCTCTGCCACCCGCTGTCTCCACCCGCAAAGGGACTCCTAGTGTGTGGAAACATTTCCCCCTTCACAGCTCCCTCCCACTGGTGCAGGTCCCATCCCTATCGTTTTGTCTCTGTTTATTCTTTTTTCTTTTTCCCTACCCAGGTACATGGGGAGTTTCTTGCCTTTTGGGATGTCTGAGGTCTTCTGCCAGCATTCAGTGGGTGTTCTGTAGGAGCAGTTCCACGTGTAGATGTATTTCTGGTGTATCCGTTGGGAGGAAAGTGATCTCCGCGTCTTACTCTTCCACTATCTTCCCCTCCTCCCCCAGGAGTGTTTTTAATTATAATCCCTGAGTGATCACTTTGCAAACAACATAAGTTGTTTAATTTGAAGATGTATGAATGACCTTGGACAAATCACTTGACACTTTGGTTTCCTCTAGAGATGCTGGAGTAAAGGTGTAAAACAGGGATCACAGCCAAGGCTCGTTCATACCCCATGTCACTCAGAACTGGAAGAGACCATTATGGATGGCAGAGGCTTCTTTTCCTTGGGCGTCTCTCTCTACCTAATCAAGTCGATCCCCTGTGCGCTGGAGCTTCTGGAGTTAGACTCAGGCCTGTGCCCCCAAGTTAGTGGGTTTCTGAGGTGTGTTCCAGCTTCTGGGCGGGTTCGAGCCTGGCCTGACCACCTGTTTTTTTTTTTAAATATACCTTATTTATTGTATATTGGTGAGTTATTAACATTGAGCACAGGGCAAACAGCACTATAATTAATGCCTGAACAGGCCCTATCTGAAATACGTGTTTTCTCCATTATGCACATCACAGCCTTCTTGCACTTTAGAACACTAAACAGTGCATTAGCACTACTTCTGGGACCATTTTACATAGTGAAGTCACCAACAAAATGCACAAAAATGTAGCACTAAATAGACCCAGAAAAAGATAGTTGTTTAAAGTATGAGAGATGAAACAAGAAGGCAGAGTGGGGCTTCATCTAACCTCAGCTAGTAATATGCTAATCTTCTACTCAATCTTCTTCTGCTCTGTACATGTGCATATCTGCTCATGATTGTTAAAATGCCTCCAATATTGATTTTAGGGTTACAAACACATTTTAGTAAGTAAGAAAATTTGCAAATACAGAATCCATGAAAAATGATTAACTGTACTTATGTGACAGTCATTTAAAAGTATAAAAATAATTCTTAGTTCATGGATTTGTAAAAACAGGGCTGGATTTAGTTAGGTGTCTGTATTTTGCTGACATTTAATTTAGATTACTGATGGATCTCCCTCTGTTCTTCCTAGATTCTATAGTCAGATAAGTGAACACCTTTCTCAAACACAAAGCAATTAATGCCATTTTTTGTTCAAATTTTTCCAAAGAATTCCCATTATTTCTATAGTAATGTTCAAACTCATTTCTGTGTTCTACAAATCCCCTACAAATTCTCAAGCTTGGGCCTGTCCCTTGCTCATACTATCCAGTCAAACTGACTTTCTTGATGATGTTAAAATACATCAAACTAGCACGTAGTCCAAGGTCTTCCTGCACACATTTTCTCCAGCATGGAACACTTGTACTTCAGATCTTTGAAAAAAAGTTCTTTATATCCTGCTGGTGTCTGCTTACTGTTCCCTGTAAAGAAAACTCTGCCTTCTAAAATGGCTACTGAGCTTCTTTTGTTTTTATGCTAAATTATTTTCTCTAGTATTTTTATTATTACCTGATATTACATTACATATTTGATTATTTATTTACTTGTTTCCATTTATATTTTCCCCGAGAGGTCAGAGATCTCTTGGTGTTCGACACATGTAGAAACAACATCTTGGCACTTAGTAGACCCTTAATAAATATTTGCTCAGTGAATGTATTAATATGTTGAAAGATTACAATTACTCTAGTATTCTCCCCATTGCAGTGTGGGAACATTTACACAAAGTATAAGAAATAGAAAGAGCTGTACTTTTATTGAACCTCATCCAGATCTTACTATTGCTTCTTTAAATACTCTTTAGAATTACACAGTAATTGCTCAGATCCTATACACATTCCAAAAGTTTCCTCTAGTACTCATCTTCTATTGCTATAGCGACCTAAATAAATTTTATTTTGTCTGACCATTTGCTAGCTCATGGTGGCCACTTTCTATTGGCCTTTGGCTAGTATTTTTTAAATCATTTCTTATTTACATATATATTCAATAGCATATTTTAAGTCATTTCCCACTAAATATTAATATTCTTTATCTCTCATCTTTGTAAATCATTAAATGATGGGTAATTTAATAACATCTACTACCTTACTATTAAAATTGTGGTCCACAGATCAGCAGCATCAACGTCATAATAGAAATGGGGAATTGAAGTTCTTATGCCAGAAATACTGAATCAGAATCTGCATTTTTTTCTTTTTTTTGCTATGCTGCTTGGCTTACAGGATCTTAGTTCCCCAACTCAGGTCCCTGGCAGTGAAAGAGCAAAGTCCTAACCATTGGATTGCCAGGGAATTCCCCAGAATCTGCATTTTTATATGATCCCTAGATGATTTATATGTGATTATTAATATATATATCCCAGGGAAGTCAGAGAAGGTATCCCAAAAGAGGTGACTCCTGGAACTGAGTTAAGACTTGACTGAAGAGGAATATGCAATTAATCAGTGTTAGGTAATTGTTTGATACATGAAAGATGTGATATTCTTCTTAAGGACAGATATCAGATCATCTTTTACTCCCAATAGTTCCTGGCTCTTAGTAAATATTTATTAAATGAATAAATAAATGAATGAATGAATTTCCTTCATACTCAATGCTTCTCTCTACCATTAAATCTTTGCTAAGCTAATTGCCATAAACATTGAAAAATCCCTTCATTACCAGTATATATTAACTATCTTACATGTGGAACGAGCATGATGTCCACTTTACCCAAAAATATTTTTGGATATTCAGGAAAACTAATTTCACATTTGAACAGTTATTTCTCCAAAGTTAGTATGATATAATTGAATATTAGAATGTTTTCTAACTACTATATAAATGTTAGTCTGTTCTCCTTGTTGGGCTAACCTATTCCATGTTGCTGTATTTGTGCCTCTGAAACAGCAATGCTGGAAAACATACATAATTTGATATTTTGATTTAATAGTTGGTCAACTTAAGCATTGATAAAACAGGCTGCAAAATTATAGCAAGGGGTCCAAATCTTCACTGTCTACCCTGATGTCTTTAATTCTTTAAACTATAAGAAATTTTTTTTTAAATTCTCAACTACAAATTAGTGTTTATCTCAGTAATTATATTTGCTGTTTCTGAGATACATATGCATAAAAATTGTTTTATTAGTTTTTCATATTTAAACAAATATCTCCCTTTTTACTTTTCCTTGGAAAAATTATTACCAATATAAAAATATATTTTCAAATCATACTTGTCAACTACATACAGTAATTCACTACAGAACACTTAAGGTTATAAAAAGAATAGTTGCATTCCTTACTAAAACATTTCTCTTTTAAAACATATGGTACAGAAATCATTTCACTATAACAATGACTTGAAGTTTCTTTTGGAATTAATGCCCACTTTCACCTTTACTTTTGAGTATATTCTGTGCCAAAAGCAGGCATAATTAGGAAAAATTGCCTTTATGAATTACAGTAATACACTGACTAGCAGAAATTTGGTGTTTTTGAATTGACCTAAGCATGTACAATGCTCTGTGGTATAAACTGTCTTGATTTAGTAAATTTCATGTGCAAAAATGCCGAAGTTCATTCTCCTTTAGTTCACATAAAGATTTCTCACCATGTTTTAAACTGTCTTTAATATGTCAAATATAAAAATACCAGGAATCAATGCTATTTCTAATTTCATTACTCATATTAAATCACTTTAGCATATTAAATTTAACACACTCACTAAGAAAACACATTCTTGTAGTATATTTGGGGCAATAATTTCTTCCCTGTAAACTGTAATCTTTACCAATATTTCAAAATCCATGCTTATTAGAGAAAAGGACCTACAAAAAGTACAGTGCTATGATTTTTACTGGATTTCCTTTACACTATAATCCAGTCTGCAAGTAACAACTCAGGCTTCAGTCCACATCTGAGGAAAGATTTTGATATATTCTCATGTCAAATATAGGGTTTCAGTTTATATCTTTCATCTAGAAAATAAATTACTATTTCAAAAATTGTTTTCTTTCCCCTAATACTGCTATTGTTTCTCTTCTAATTTAAGTTAGTGTTACCTATATATATGAATACCATCAAAAGTGCTTTAACTGCAATCATTTATAACATACAAATTTTTTTCCATCTTTATTTTATTTTATTTTTTTAACATCTTTATTAGAGTATAATTGCTTTACAATGGTGTGTTAGTTTCTGCTTCATAACAAAGTGAATCAGTTATACATATACATATGTCCCCATATCTCTTCCCTCTTGCATCTCCCTCCCTCCCACCCTCCCTATCCCACCCCTCTAGGTGGTCACAAAACACTGAGCTTATCTCCCTTTGCTATGAGGATGCTTCCCACTAGCTATCTATTTTATGTTTGTTAGTGTATATATGTCCATGCCACTCTCTCACTTTGTCCCAGCTTACACTTCCCACTCCCTGTATCCTCAAGCCCATTCTCTAGTAGGTCTGCATCGTTATTTCTGTCTTGCCCCTAGGTTCTTCTGATCTTTTTTTTTTTCTTTTTTTTAGATTCCATATATATATTTTAGAATACAGTATTTGTTTTTTTTCTTTCAGACTTACTTCACTCTGTATGACAGTCTCTAGGTCCATCCACCTCACTATAAGTAACTCAGTTTTGTTCCTTTTTATGGCTGAGTAATATTCCATTTTATATATGTGCCACATCTTCTTTATCCATTCATCTGTTGATGGCCACTTAGGTTGCTTCCATGTCCTGGCTATTGTAAATAGAGCTGCAATGAACATTTTGGTACATGACTCTTTTTGAATTATGGTTTTCTCAGGGTATATGCCCAGAAGTGGGATTGCTGGGTCATATGGTAGTTATATTTTTAGTTTTTTAAGGAACCTCCTTACTTTTCTCCATAGTGGCTGTATCAATTTACATTCCCACCAACAGTGCAAGGGGGTTCCCTTTTCTCCACACCCACTCCAGCATTTATTGTTTCTAGATTTTTTGATGATGGCCATTCTGACTGGTGTGAGATGATATCTCATTGTAATTTTGATTTGCATTTCTCTAATGATTAATGATGTTGAGCATTCTTTCATGTGTTTGTTGGCAATCTGTATATCTTCTTTGGAGAAATGTCTATTTAGGTCTTCTGCTCATCTTTGGATTGGGTTATAACATACAAAATTGATGATATAATCAGATTTATAAAATCTTACAAAACACATAGGTGGTTTTGTAATATTTTAAATGTTATAACTAATTGATTAATATATTTCCTGTTTATCAATGATTTTAGTTTTGAATTATTATGGGCTGTTTTCTTTGTTTCTTGAGTCTTATATATGCATTACAAGCCTGTTTTATTACCAGTTGACATTTAAAGCACAATTCTGTCTCTTATTTTCTGCTTGGGAAAATTCTTAGCTAATATGATAAAAGATTTTTTTCAATCTCATCCTTGTTGAGTTTCATTGGGTATATACAGAAACTGTCAAAATATGAGAGAAAGAAAAAGAGCACTCAGCAGATTGTGGGATAAGTGGTGAAAAATACATTCATGGATGAGATAAAATATTTTAAAGTACCTCTTGTTTAAAACTGTCAGTCTTTGGCTTTTTACTGAATTCTCTGAGTCTCTAAATAGTTTACAGTTACAATTAGAAATAAATTATATCAACCCTGAAAAGATTATTCTATATTTCAACCATGATTTTCAAGTAAAGTTGAATAAATATGCTAAAAAGAAAGAACATATATATGTAGATATTACTTGTATCTAAAAGGATAAGATCTAAGATACTGGAAATGCACACTTTTACTTGCATTCACTGATTGCAAGTGAGAAAACAAGAATATGAAGAACCTGCAGTGTTAATAAAAAGATCTACAGTAACACCTCTTAATAATTAAGGTGCTCGACAAATGGAGTTAATAATAGGTTTATACACAAGGTTATTCAAATTCTTTTTTATTTTTATACAGAAAATAGATTGTGTTTGCTATCTGCATATTGATTACAAAGTAAGGGGAGGAAATCTGAAATGTTAGCCAGAATTAAGAAAAACAGAAGCTAGATTTTACTGGTAACATAAGACAAGCGATCAGATAGATGATGATGAAAAGCCAGTGTTCCTATTTTCCTAGAGATCTATACCAAGGTTTTTATACTTTCAGGTTTGTTCTCCAAAAGCTAGCTTATTTCAGAAGAGCCACAGAGCTTACTCTTTGGTAATCGATACATATAGACTACTTTTTTTTTCTTTTTTTGCTTTTAGTGCCCTAAAAGAAAAATACAGTGTCAAGTAGTCGTTGTTGTTGTTGATACCTTGTTTTTTATACATGACAGTTGTAAGACTTTCTCCTAATTAATGTTACCAAGACACTTATGGGTCATTTTTTTCCTTGTTATTCTAACTCAGAATTCTGTGAATTCCTAGTCTGCCAACTGAGGTCATGAGCTCAGGGAAATTGTCTTCTATTGATTTAATTACCACTTTTCCTCCAAGAGTTTGATTGATAATTTATATGGATCACTCAACTTATTTTTTTTTTATATTAGAAATGTAAAACTTTATTAAGAGCTCAAGAGAGAAAGGGAGAGGCTGATGAATCAGCAGTGAACTTCAGAAGGAAACAAAGATTTGGATTTTAGGGATTCTTTTATCTATTTTTACATTATATTCAATGATATCAGTGCCTACTCTGTCAAATAAAAAAAATTTTTTTCTTTTTAAAAGTAATTTGTGACTTACTCTACTTATAAAGTCCACAGATCTCTGAGCCCACAGGTTATCTAGAATCAGTTCTTGGTCTTCACTGGAGTGCTCCAAACTGCTTTCCAGGTTCTTTCCCCTACCATAGAGGAGAAAAATCTTACACTGTTTTTCTCTGCCAGGGCAGGCACAAAGTACTAGACTGCACTTAATCCAGCTGACCAAAGGTGTATGGATTTATTGAAAACTGAGAGAATAAAGAAGTCTTGTTGTTGTTGCTTGGAGTAGCAAGAAAATGGTATTAGACCCCAGTTCCTGTCTATTCCAATCTTTTTCTTCCCGAAGTCTTGTTTGCTATTTCAAAGACACAGCTGAAACAGTCAAGGCAGAACTACTGGCTCAAAATGGCTAAATGTCTTACCTAAAACAGTGTATTCAGATTATTCTAATTTCTAGTAACAAGGGAATGGAACAAATTACAAATGATGTGATATTTCCAACTTTCCTATATCCAAAGTGAGTTTTAATTCTTATTCCTCTACGTCTTTCCATCTCTCCTTCCCTCTTTCCTTATTTCCCTCCTTCTATCCTTATTTATTTATAAAGTGTATACAAGGAATCAGAATCTGCTAGGCAAAAGTTTATATGATTATTTATAATTATAAATTTAAATACTATTAATTTAATGTCTTCTTTAATTTGTAGCATTATTTGCTTCACATTTGTCTTCTCCTTGACTAGCTTAACTGTGTAATTAATTGTTACATATCTGACAGAGGTTTGGAAAACATAGATATTGACTGCACAGCCACTTTCCAGAAACAACTTTACTTTAGGAAGAATGACCCAAATCTTTGGTGGTCAGTTTTTATTTCTACATCAAGAAAGTACCATGGTTCAATTAATATATTAAGGTTCAACTGAATTGCAATGCAAATAAACTATTTAAGCTATGTATCTCATTACTCTTCAACTAAATTGATCTTTTTGCATTAAGTACATCTTTGTCAGGGTTTTATAGGTCATTGGTCTCTTACTAATTTAATAATATGTCTTGGATATAAAGTTGAAAATTGTGACCTTGATTAAACTTTTTAAATATATGAGATGGAAGGTTTATTGATTGCTATTTATTTTTGTGAAACAAGAGGGAGAATATATTGCAACTGCTTCATTCACTTTCTTTGAAAAGATATAGTCTGAATACATTTTTAAATTTTCTTATTCAAACACACTTCCCATTTGACTGCTGTGCAAATTTTCAGAATTATATATACAATTAAAAAACATACAGGATATCCAACTTGCAGGATGAAATATTCCAGACTGTTCTGTATTTACTAATGCCGCAAAAAAAGCATAATACATCTTAAGTATTGGGCAACAGAATCCTGACAAAATGTATGTGAGTTCTATGGCTTGAGGAAAAATGCCAACACTTAATATAGATTGTTTTCCAAGTTCTCATTCATCTCCTGATTGATTTACTATGACATTTACTTCTAAATCTAGATTAATATTTGAAAATACATTGCATACATAGTACCACTCTCCCATTCTAGTTCTGTTGTAAGTAGCATTTGGTATAGCAATGATTTTTATGGACTATGAACATTATTTTGCATTCCTTCCAACTCATCAACATAGACAAACTGTGTCAATTTTTCTCATTTGGAAAGGTTAATACAATTATTTTTCCACTCCATTCTTCAGTCGGTTGGCCTTTATTATTTCAACACACACACACACACACACACACACATCCTCTCCAATGGTCCATCTTCCCATGCTTGTTAATAATTTCACAATTGTTATTAGTAAGCACAATTTTCCAGGAAATATGTATCTATTAATAAGAGTAAAAGCTAGACTAACATATTTTCAAAAATGCTAAGGTTTAAATAGAGAGAATTTTACTTTTTATCTTCTAGATGAGAGGGGTTCTAGACTTTAGAGAAGTTCAGTTCTAAGAGTTTATCAAGTGAACAGAGCTAGCAAGTTGGTTCTAATTTCCTCAACATTTTGCTTCCCACTTTGAGTTCAAGGCAGTAGTCTTTCCACCTCTTAAGGAGCAGGAATGAGGGAGAACCCGGTCCATATTATATGACTTTATCTTTAAGGAGATAACAACTATTTTACATGCTGCTGTAAGGGAGGATGATAAGCTCTTTTTTAGGTAGAGAACAGTGTGTTCAGATAAACTGGGTAATTCTGTTACTAAGAATAAGAAAGAATGGATGGATGCTAGGGATAATTAAAATTATTTTTCCCATTTTGGGAATTGTGGGTTGATAATGATTACCATGTGATGAAAGCTTTTTGTTTGTTTGTTTGTTTGTTTATTTTTTTTAATCTGCAATCTTCATCGTAGACTTTTCTGGAACAAAGAATGATATATGTATACTATGTATGCAAAAATGGATACACTTATAATGGAGAATAGTGAAGATTTACCTAGTAGCCCAGGTTTTTTCTCCCTATTTTAGTAAATGGCAATTGCATATACCCAGTTGCTCAGGAAAAAATATCTAGAAGCCATTCTTGTTTCTTCCCTTTTCCTCTTCCTCCAAATTCAGCTCCTTGAAAAATCCTTTGATATCTATTTCCAAAAGACATTCTGAATTTGTTCACTTTCTATACCAAGTTATTTTAGCACTTGTTTAGCAATAATCTTTTAACTGGTTACTTTAGTTCTGCTGTTACCTCTTTCTTATGATTCCCAGTTAAGCAACAACTGCTATCTTTTAAAACTACGTCACTCTACTTCAAATAAGTCTCCAATAGCTTTCGCTTTGTGGTTAATACTACCTGAACTCCTTATCAAAAAGGTCTTCTTAATCAGACACCTAAATTTATCTCCAATCTCATATTGATCCCCAATTTTACTTGCTTAAAATGTCCTAGGCCTGCTGGCCTTCTTTGCTATGGCTGCCATGGCAAATTCAGTCTAGCCTCAGGGTCTTTGTAATTGTGATATCTTACGTCTGCATCGTGCTTCTCCAAGAAATTTTCATAGCTGGGCTACAATTGTTTTCCAGAATCCAACAAAGCTGTTATCTTTTAGAGACTATTTTCTTCCTAAGCATTCTATCTACTCTAGTCTCTATTCCAACATTACTCTTTTATGTGCATATAAAACTAAATGCTGTGTAAAACATGTGTCATTTATTGCTTTTTACCCTCACAGAATGTAAATTAAAAGAGAATAAGTAATATCTAACTCTTTTTTTTTTTTGAAAATCATTATATCCACAGGATACATAGCAGTGCCTGGAACATGTTAGGTGTTCAGGACATTTTCTTGTTTAAATAACTTGATGTGTCTGTCCCTTTCAGTATATCCTATTTCATGTAAATAATCCTCTAATCCTTATCAGCTTTTTCAGAACTCAGGTTTTATTTCCCATCTGGAAGTTTAATAAGATAGGAGTTTGCATCAACCAGCCAGTGACTTCAGCTCCTGATATTGCCTAGTTTGCTCCCCTTCTCCCTTTCATCAGACGTAGCATGCAATTTGTTCTATTGTCTTAGTATTTCTGCATGCAGAAGTTTATTGGGGAAAAAAAATTAATAAAAAGTCATTATTGTTCATTTTTTTCACATGGGCATGCAATATAAGAGAATATCTAGATATAACACAAAGGAGTGACTAATGTTTATACTTTAAAATGTTCATGGTCATTAAATGTACACACAGTGTTGACTCACTAATCTGGCTACAAAAGTATCTTCTGGTCAACTGTTATCAGTAAGTAGACATGTCTTTAATTTCCTCATTAGGAATATTTTTACTGTCAATATTTTCTTTATTTTTAAAATTACGAATCTATATTATTATTCTTAAGAGATATTTAATTTTTAACTTGGAAAAGGGATTATAACATATGTCCATGAGATTTTAGAAAGAGTAGAAGATAATTTCTTTGGAATTCATTTGGATTTCATTAGAAATATAGTATACCATGTAAGATGCTTTTGGTTACTAGTAAAAAAGTCCCCAACTCAGATTGCTTAAACAGTAAAGAACTGTGTTTGCTTTCATGAAAAGGGGTTCAGAAGGAAGGCTAACTTCTTTCTTTCCTAATTATATATCAGAGTTTTTACACTCTTCTCTATAATTCCTTAGAATTATGGAGTATGACTTCTCCATGAACTAGTTTGGCCACACATTATGTTTGCTTTTGAAAATGTCCAGATAAAGCAATGTTATCACATATTTATTTGTCTTTTATTGATGAGCAATAAATCCATTTTTAAAAACTTCTCAGATGACTTCCCTGTGGTCTCATTTTCTAAAAGGACTTCTGCCCCATGATTGGCTTAGATGAATTGCTTATGTTGGAATGGATCATATAGAATAAAACAAGTATTTTCTGGTATTTACATACTCAACAAATGTAGTTTAACAACACATATGGATTGTGAGAATGAATACAGAATATTATTGAAATGTAGCATTAGGATTTGGGAACTATAACACAATCATGACATCTGAATCCCAGTGATTCTCATCTAGAATCAGAACTGCTCTGATAAAGGGCATTTGGAAGTATGGGTGGAGGGTATTTTTCTACTGCCATAAAACATTAAGGGTGACACTGGTATTTAGTGGTCACAGTCAAGACTGATAAATGCTCTATAATACATAGGTTAGTCTTACACAATTAAACATGTTAAGAAACACTGATAAGCTCATATTTATGTAGAAAGATACCTATAAATGTCAGTATCAAAATTAATGTATAAAAATATAGGTACATATATAGATTTATATATAGTCATATAGATCACATTAAATATACTATAACAAACATGCATTCAATTATTCCTTTTGGCAATGTTAAACTTCACATGGGCCCTGTGTTTCTAGAAAGCAGCAATGGTTAAGAAGTACCCCCACAATTTTGTGTTCCAGGAAATGGCTCACTGTGAAGCATCATCTTTCCCCATATTACTTAGATAAGACTCCCAAATGCCTCCCTCATTTACCTATGGTAAAGTCAGATATAGACTTTCTGAATTCCCATCCTTTGTCTCACAAATGATTAGCTATTTATATCAAGTGACCTACCTGGTCAAAATACCTGCTAATTTGACTGGACCAAAACTTAGTTAATTTTCTCTCCTTGGCTCAGGGCCCAGAACTCTGAAGCACTATCAGCCTGTATCTGAATATGGAACAACCTGTCCTTAGTGGCTCCTCCCAAGAATCTGGTAATCTCAAAGAAAAGGATTTCCTGTTCAACTGTAGTATCAGGTGCCCTTCAACTGACTGCCCAATATCCAGTACTTACTCTCTTGCTTACCCCTCCCTATAAATGAAAATTCCCTTCTGCCTGGCCTGTGAAATGCTTACAGGTCATATGGTCTCAATGTTTTCCCTAGTGCAATAGTATTTTCGAATAAAGTATCTTCTTATTCAAATCTAGATTTATCATTCATCCTTCAATAAATGTTTATTGAGTATCTATCGTATACTGGAAACTAAGTACACAGGATTTGCCAGACTGACTTGGTAAGCCCTGTGTTAAACAAATGGGGCTGGATTTTTTTTTAATTGAATGGCTCAAGAGGGTTCCTCTGAGAAAGTGATATTACAGTTTAGTTCTAAAAGAGAAAAATAATGCAATTTTGCAAAAATTGGCATGGAATGTTCCAAGCAGAAGAAACAAAATGTATGAAGGGTCTGGGATATGAAACAATAATGCCTTCACTTTTTAAATTCAATTTGATATAATTATCTAAATAAATCCCCATGATTAATTGCATATTATTTAAATGTTTACAATTACACAGAAAATCAGTGAATGAAGTTTTGCAGGAATGGTTGAGATTAATACTTGTCTGAAAAAAAATCAAGGGCATGTACATTTTTGATTATGTGCCTTGTTCCTTCTGTGGAAAAACATGATTAAATAATGAATTTCTGAATTGATATTGACAACTAAATATGAGAAAGTTTCTGACACACTATACTATTCCCCCAAGTAACATCAAAACTAGGGTACACACTCAACCAGTTATCAGAGCAAAGTGTAAACTTCTCTGTGCTGAATTCTTTTTCAGAATTTTTTTCCTCTCAGGTTGTAAGCTTAGCTCCTTAAATAACATTTGTAATGAATTAAAATTAATATGTCAAATATTTACTTGAGTATTTACTGACATTGCATCATTAATGTTCCTTGGATAGCTATAATTCTTACTACAATATGACATCTGGTATTGTTATTAGGTAACCTTCACTCTTTTCTTCTTTTTGAAAGTAATATCAGCCTGCTTAAAATGAAGATATAGAATCTTAAACTTCAGATTCTGCTGATGTACATACAGTTTTGATTTTTCTTATGTTAAACATTCTATATCCTCAATAATATCCTGCATGTTCACTAAAAATGAATTTAAATAATAAGATTAATGTATTTTAATGTAGATATAACCATTAATTGACTTTTTAAAAATAAATTTATACCCATTCTAAGCATTAAGAAATATCAGGTATTTCATGTGAAACTTATAGACCATAACAGATTTATGATGAAAATTCCAAATGCCTTCTTTAATGAACAGTTAAATATTTAATGTGATATAGATGAATTTTCATCAAGTCTTGTGACTTCCAAAATGTTTTCTCGACTTCCATTCGTAACAGAGGATATGCAGTGGCATATTCTGTCTGCTGGTCCCTAGACCATTAATAAAGTTGAATGCATACAGTATATAAAATAGTTTGATATAAAATCATTTATAATAAAATTATTTTGCTATGTTTTAGTATTCTAAATCTCCTATACTGTCATTAAGACAAGGCTTCCAATGTCCCAATGAAATACATAATTCTTCCCCTCTTTCTCCCATTGGATCTTTGCAAATTGGAGGTGAAAAAGCCAAAATGAAGCTCAAATGCTTTGCTATCTTTCTTCCTTATTTAATCTCCTCGACTTTCTCTCTTTTGAGCTTCAAGTTGTTAGAGAAAAAGACAGAGAACTTAACAGAGGCTGGTGGACTTGAAGACCCACAGGGCACAGCTGAAGAGCTCTGCCTTTACCCTCTTATCTTTTCTACCAAATGAACATTTTCCCCCTGCTACTTGATTTTTCTTGCAACTTCTGCCTGAAACAATTAGTGTCTCTGTCACTTAGCATACATACAGTTGTCAGATCCTACGAACTTATGAAAATACTTTCCTGTTCTAAATAGTTTAATTTCAAAATCATTATTCCAACATCTGTGTATTTCTATGGAAGCTCTTTAACTCTATACTGTTCCCTTGCATCCTTTCCTGGATTCTTTTATAAGGATATTGAGTTGGACTAAATATGACATAAAGCCAACAGGTGAAATACTATGAAAATAATTTTTTGGATATAACTGATAATTACATTAAAAATTTAATAACTGTAAGCTCTAAATATTATATAATTAGCAACTTATGTGATTAATTTGTAACACCACATATTCCATAACAAACATTCAGTACAGCCTAAAGCAAGATTTTAAAATATGTTCAGAATGCTAAATGTGTCATTGATATTTACATATCTCAAATTTTAGATATTCAGTCATTGTATTGAAAGGCATTGATTGATTGTTAACTTTACATCTTTTCTAGAATAAAGCAGACTAAATACAAATAAACTAAATAGATATTATGTAGCAATAAACTGATTATTTTCCAAATTTAAGCCATTTTATAATAGGAGTAAATTATAGTGATCATAACCCCTAAGAGAAAAAAGTTAAAAAGGATGGTTGCTAACCAAAACTAATGAGGCAACTGCATTGGGGTGAATAGGTATACATTTGTGGGTCTGTGAATATATTTTCTCTTTTCTCTTTTGGGGAGAGCGATTGACAAAACAGGAATGATTTTCCATACTCTACTATACTAACACTCCCTTAAAATTTACCTTACGGTTGATGGTGATGTTACTTAAAAAGTGCACATTATTATATTAAACACATGCTAAATGTAATTTAATGTAATACCTTTGAGAAAAAAATACTTTGAGTTAATGATTATTACACTTCAAAATCATTTGTTTTATTCCAGCAAGAGTAAATTAGCACTAATAAGGACTGGATAAATAATAAAAATAATTTGTGAGGTCTTACAGTATGTGTTAAGTAAATACATGATGATAAGAATAGAAGACAGAAAACATGTATTCAATGTGCTTATTAGTATCACAAAGAAATCTTGGAATTAATGCATAATTATACTCTCAATAAGACTGTGGATCAAGTGGGTATTTATATCTGATGTTAATATTTTACTTTTTTCTTATAATAAAATTGATACACAGTGTCATACTTACCATAATGGCATATATATAAATATCATTGTTTATCCCTTCAGTGGCAACCTGTATTAAACAAAATTTTAAAAGTAAAATCCAATTTAAAGTTTATAATTTACAAACTATTTTGCTAAAGTGTTCAAACACTATATTTTTAAAAATTATTTTTGAAGGAATCCCTCTGACTTTGGTTGGTACTTTCACATGCATATTTACATAAGTAATCAGAGTGATTCATATTCTTTTGCTTCTTCCTCAAATAAAGAACGTTATTAATCTATTTTATTTATTCATTAATTCCAAGAATTTTATTGAATATTTACTATGGTCAATTAAAATTCTAAAATATACTAATTTTTTCCAATCTAGATTTAAAGATAATTTTGCTATTATTTTTAAGGCAAAAGACAAATACTCCTGACCTGCCTATCACTACCTGTTCTTTTGTTTTCCTAGTAATATTCTTAACATAATAATTTTCCAAATATTGATGATTGGATGATGAAATGAATGTGATATATTTTTCAAATTTATAGCTGTGCTACTCTACCAGAGGAAGTGATATATAATTTGTGTCTATAGCCTCTGATGCTATTATCTACTATCTGAGGGAAAATGAAAATATCATGCGTAGAGGACAATGGAATAAAAGGGTAGGACAAATGGTTAGATAAACACCATATGTAAGATATATTTGAAACTGATCATACTGCCAAGTTCACTTATTTAATCCAAAGCTCATAAATTGGGTGACTTTTCTATGCTCCCTATCTCCACCAGCCATTTAGTTGACAAGCATTAAAAGTTTTGTATTCTCTGTTTATTGATTTCCAAAGGAATTACCATCTCAGTTGATGAATGTGAACCTATGCTAAAAAGATGTTCTTTGTTTTCCTCCCCACTTCAAAATGACTCTAAAAATACAATGTTGCTCTAAAAAGTCATAGGTCAAGGAAGAAAATGAGGAAATAGACTTTAAACTTATATAAAACAAAATTAATAATACAAATGAGGCAATCAAATAGGTTTGTAGGTGATTATAAAAATAGCAACAAAAGAACTGATATTCATGGCAAACTGTTGTCTCATGATAACTTTACATTGCATATGTGTCTAAAAAATTTTGTATCCATATTTACTAATTAGATATACCCTTTGTAAAAATGTTTCACAAATACAGAGACAGTTGTGCATATTAAAAAAGAATTACTTTTCTTAAACAAATAGATTTAGAGGACTAAATATGTGGGAAAAAATTGACATATTTAATCCAAGAAACTTCTATACTTCAAACCTGCTTCCTGAGTCTAACATAATTGGAAATATTTTGCATAGAACTTACCTTTGAAAAGGTTCTTACCTTTTCAAAATTATGCAATGGGAGCAGAGGGCAAGAGATATTGAAAGACAAAAGCAGTTCCAGAAGACTCAACTGTATTCATGGGGTAATTCATTAGTCAGGAAATGCAGAGCATGTGTTTTTTGTTTTGTACATCTTTACTGCCATAAAGATGTGAATGCAAATAACCAAGAGAATACTTCACTCATATTGGTTTTCCTGACAACCACTGACAAAAGCTGAGTCAGAAATAACTTTCATGTAAAATGCACCAAATTAATTTGCATAGTAAACAACAATCTTCCAAATTGATTTCCTTATAAATATTTTCTTTTAACCTTCTGTATATCTACATAAGAAAGACTAAAATTTAAAAATAAAAGTTTACTGGTACAAACATTTGTCTAGGCAATCTGGAATCATGGAAAGTTTAAAGAATGTAGTTCAAATATACTTTGATTTTTATTAGGCCACCTACAGGGTTGGCTTCATGAGCACCAGATCTGTGCAATTAGTTGCCCAGGGATTCATGCTCTGAAGGTTATTGCTCTTGGTTTAATGCTCTGCTGTTACCTTCCTGGGATTTTAATAATTTTATCTTTGACTCTTGTGTTGTAAATCCAATGGGGCTATAAAGTATGTGCCAGAGCAAAGGAGATGAGAGCATTGTGTATCTGTTGCTGTTTCTTTTTTTTTTTTTTAATTTTATTTATTTTTATATGGCAGGTTCTTATTCATTATCCATTTTACACATATTAGTGTATACATGTCAATCCCAAACTCCCAATTCATCCCGCCATCTCCAGCCCCTGCCTTCCCTCCTTTGTGTCCATACGTTTGTTCTCTGCATCTATGTCTCTATTTCTGCATTGTAAACTGGTTCATCTGTACCATTTTTCTAGATTCCATGTATATGCATAAATATACAATATTTGTTTTTCTCTTTCTGACTTATTTCACTCTGTATGACAGTCTCTAGGTCCATCTACGTAACTAAAAATGACCCAATTTCATTCCTTTTTCTGGCTGAGCAATATTCCATTGTATATATGTACTACATCTTCTTTATCCATTCGTCTGTTGATGGGCATTTAAGTTGATTACATGACCTGGCTATTGTAAACAGTGCTGCAATGAACATTGAGGTGCATGTGTCTTTTTGAATTATGGATTCCTCTGGGTATATGCCAGAGTAGTAGTGGGACTGCTGGGTAATATGGTAATTCTATTTTTAGATTTTAAGTAACCTCCATACTGTTCTCCATAGGGGCTGTATCAGTTTACAATCCCACCAACAGTGCAAGAGGGTTGCTTTTCTCCACAACCTCTCCAGAATTTGTTGTCTGTGGAATTTCTGATGATGCCCATTCTAACAGGTGTGAGGTAATAACTCATTGTAATTTTGATTAGCATTTCTCTAATAATTAGTAATGTTGAGCAGCTTTTCATGAGCCTCTTGGCCATCTGTATGTCTTCTTGGAAAATACCTATTTAGGTCTTCTGCAAAATTTTTGATTTTTTTTTTTTTATTATTTAGCTGCATGTGCTGTTTATATATTTTGGAGATTAACCCTTTGTCCATTGATTCATTTGCAAATATTTTCTCCCATTCTGAGGGTTGTCTATTTGTTTTGTTTATAGTTTCCTTTACTGTGCAAAATCTTTTAAGTTTCATTAGGTCCTATATGTTTATTTTTGTTTTTAAATCCATTACTCTAGGAGGAGGGTCAAAAAAGATCTTGCTGTGATTTATGTCAGTGTTCTTCCTATGTTTTCCTCTAAGAATTTTACAGTGTCCAGTCTTACATTTAGGTATTTAATCCATTTTGTGTTTATTTTTGTGCATGGTGTTGAATGTTCTAATTTCATTCTTTTACATGTAGCTGTCCAATTTTCCCAGCACGACTTATTGAAGAGACTTTCTTTTCTCCATTGAATATCCATGCATCCTTTGTCATAGGTTAGCTGACCATATGTGTGTGGGTTTGTCTCTGGGCTTTCCATCCTGTTCCATTGATCTATATTTCTGTTTTTGTGCCAGTACCATATTGGCTTGATTACTGTAGCTTTGTAGTATAGTCTGAATTCAGGGAGTCTGATTCCTCCAGCTCCATTTTTTTCCTCAAGATTGCTTTTGCTACTCAGGTTCTTTTGTGTTTCCATACAAATTGTGAAATTTTTTGTTCTAGTTCTGTGAAAAATGCCAGTGATAGTTTGATAGGGATTGCACTGAATCTGTAGATTGCTTTGGGTAGAGCAGTCATTTTCGCAATATCGATTCTTCCAATCCAAGAACATGGTGTATCTCTCCATCCGTTTGTGTCATCTTTGATTTCTTTCATCAGTGCCTTATAGTTTTCTGCATACAGATCTTTTACATCCTTAGATAGTTTTATTCCAAGGTATTTTATTCTTTTTGATGCAATGGTGAATGGGATTGTTTCCTTAATTTCTCTTTCTGATATTTCGTTTTTAGTATATAGGAATGCAAGAGATTTCTGTGCATTAGTTTTTGTATCCTGCAACTTTACCAAATTCATTGATGAGCTCTAGCAGATTTCTGGTGGCACCTCTAGGATTATCTATGTATAGTATCATGTCATCTGCAAACTGTGATAATTTTACTTCTTCTTTTCCCATTTGTATTCATTTTATTTCTTTTTCTTCTCTCAATTCCATGGCTAGGACTTCCAAAACTATACTGAACAATAGTGGTGAGAGTCATCATCCTTGTCTTGCTCCTGATGTTAGAGGAAATGCTTTCAGGCTTTCACCATTGAGAATGATGTTTGCTGTGGGTTTGTCCTATATGGCCTTTATTATGTTAAGGTAGTTTCCCTCTAGGCCCACTTTCCAGAGTGTTTTTAACAAAATCGGTGTTGAATTTTATCAGAAGAATTTTCTGCCTCTATTGAGATGATCATATGGTTTTTATTCTTCAATTTGTTTATATGGTGTATCACATTGATTGATTTGCGTATACTGAAGAATCCTTGCATCCCTGGGATAAATGTCACTTGATCATGGTGTATGATCCTTTTAATGTGTTGTTGGATTCTGTTTGCTAGTATTTTTTTGAGGAGTTTTGTATCTATATTCATCAGTGATATTGGTCTGTAATTTTCTTTTTTGTAGCATCTTTGTGTGGTCATGGTTTCAGGGTGATGGTTGCTTCATAAAATGAATTTGGGAGTGTTCCTTCCTCTGCAAATTTTTGGAAGAGTTTGAGAAGGATGGATGTTAGCTATTCTCTAAATTTTTGTGAAGCCTGGAATTTGTTTGTTGGAAGATTTTTAATCACAGTTTCAATTTCATTACTTGTGATTGGTCTGTTCATATTTTCCATTTCTTCCTGGTTCAGTTTTGGAAGGTTATACCTTTCTAAGAATTTGTCCATTTCTTTCAGGTTGTCCATTTTATTGGCATAGAGTTGTTTCTAGTAGTTTCTTATGGTGCTTTGTATATCTGTGGTGTCCATTGTAACTTCCCCTGTTTTATTTCTAATTTTATCGATTTGAGTCCTCTCCCTCTTTTTCTTGATGAGTCTGGCTAAAGTTTTATCAATTTTGTTTATCTTTTCAAAGAAGCACCTTTCAGTTTTATTGATCTTTGCTATTGTTTTCTTAGTTTCTATTTCAGTTATTTCTTCTCTGACATTTATGATTTCTTTTCTTCTACTAACTTTGTGTTTTGTTTGTTCTTCTTCCTCTCATTCCTTTAAGTGTAAATTAGATATTTTATTTGAGATTTTTCTTGTTTCTTGAGGTAGGATTCTATTGCCAAAAACTTCCCTCTTAGAACTTCTTTTGCTGCATCCCTTAGGTTTTGGATCATTGTGTTTACTTTGTCATTTGTCTCTAGGTATTTTTTTTTGATTTCTTCAGTGATCTCTTGGTTCTTTAGTAATGTAATATTTAGCCTCCATGTGTTTGTGTTTGTTACTTTTTTTCCCCTGTAATTGATTTCTAATATCTTAGCATTGTGGTTGGAAAAGATGCTTGATATGATTTCAATTTTCTTCAATTTACTGAGGCTTGATTTGTGACCCAAGATGTGATCTATCCTGGAGAATGTTCTGTGTGCACTTGAAAGTGTAATCTGCTGTTTTCCGATGTAATGTCCTATAAATATCAATTAAATCAATCTGCTCCATTGTGTCATTTAAAGCTTGTGTTTCCTCATTAATTTTCTCTCCTGATGATCTGTCCTTTGTTATAGGTGAGATGTTTAAGTCCCCCACTATTATTGTGTTACTGTCAATTTTCTCTTTTACAGCTGTTAGCATTTGCCTTATGTATAGAGGTGCTCCTATGTTGGGTGCATATATATTTATAATTGTTATGTATTCTTCTTGGACTGATTCCTTGATCACTATGTAGTGTCCTTCCTTGTCTCTTGTAACATTCATTATTTTAAAGTCTAGTTTATCTGATATGAGTATTGCTACTCCAGGCTTCTTTTGATTTCTATTTGCATGGAAAATCTTTTTCCATCCCCAAACTTTCAGTCCGTATGTGCCCCTAGGTCTGAATTAGGTCTCTAGTAGACAGCATATATATATGTATATTGTGTTGCATCCATTCAGTGAGACTGTGTCTTTTGGTTGGAGCATTTAATCCATTCACATTTAAGGTAATTATCAATATGTATGTTCCTATTACCAATTTCTTAATAGTTTTGGCTTTGTGTTTGTAGGTCCTTTTCTTCTCTTGTGTTTCCCACTTAGAACAGTCCTTTAGCATTTGTTGTAGAGCTGGTTTGGTGGTGCTGAATTTTCTTAGCTTTTGCTTGTCTGTAAAGTTTTTGATTTCTCCATCAAAACTGAATGAGATCCTTGCAGGGTAGTGTAGTTTTGGTTGTAGTTTCCTCCCTTTCATCACTTAAATATATCATGCATCATGCCACTCCCTTCTGGTTTGTAGAGTTTCTGCTGAGAAATCAGCAGTTAACCTTATGAAGTTTCCTTGCATGTTATTTGTCATTATGTCCTGGTGCTTTTAATAATTATTCTTTGCCTTTAATTTTTGTCAATTTGATTACTATGTGTCTCTGCATGTTCCTCCTTGGGTTTATCTTGCCTGGGACTCTCTGCACTTCCTAGACTTGGGTGGCTATATCCTGTCCCATGTCATGGAAGTTTTTGACTATAATATCTTCAAATATTTTCTTGGGTCCTTCCTCTCTCTTTTCTCCTTCTGGGACCCCTATAATGCAAATATTGGTGTGTTTAATGTTGTCCCACATGTGTCTGAAGCTGCCTTCATATGTTTACATTTTTTTTCCTTTTTTCTGTTCCATGGCAGTGATTTCCACCATTCTGTTTTCCAGGTCACTTATCTATTTTTTCTGCCTCAGTTATTCTGCTATTGATTACTTCTAGTGTATTTTTCATTTCAGTTATTGTATTGTTCATTTCTGTTTGTTCTTTAATTCTTCTAGGTTTTTGTTCTTTAATTCTTCTAGGTTTTTTTTAAACATTTCTTGTATCTTCTCCATCTTTGCCTCCATTCTTTTTCTGAGGTCCTGGATCATCTTCACTATTATTATTCTGAATTCTATTTCTGGAAGGTTGTCTATTTCCACTTCATTTATTTGTTCGCCTGGGGTTTTATGTTGTTCCTTCATCTGGTATATAGTCCTATGCCTTTTCATTTTGTTTATGTTTCTGTGAATGTGGTTTTCATTCCACAGACTGCAGGTTTGTAGTTCTTCTTGCTTCTGCTGTCTGCCCTCTGGTGGATGAGGTTATCTAAGAGCCTTGTGCAAGCTTCCTGATGGGAGGGAATTGTAGTGGCTTGAGCTGGGTGTTGCTCTTGTGGGAAGAGCTCAGTAAAACTTTAATCCACTTGTCTGCTAATGGGTGGGGCTGAGTTCCCTCCCTGTTGGTTGTTTGGCCTGAGGCGACCCAGCACTGGAGCTTACAGGCTTTTTGTTGGGGCTAATGGTAGACTCCAGGAGGGCTCATGTCAAGGAGTACTTCATAGAACTTCTGCTGCTAGTGTCCTTGTGCCTGTGGTGAGCCACAGCCACACCTTATCTCTGCAGGGAACCCTTCAACACTAGCAGGTAGGTCTGATTCAGTCTCCTATGGGGTCACTGTTTCTTCTCCCAGGTCCTGATACACACACTACTTTGTGTGTGTCCTCCAAGAGTGGAGTCTCTGTTTCCCTCAGTCTTGTCAAAGTACTGTGATCAAATCCCGCTAGCCTTCAAAGTATGATTCTCTTGGAATTCCTCCTCCTGTTGCTGGACCCCCAGGTTGTGAAGCTTGACATTGGGCTCAGAAGCTTCACTCCAGTGAGTGGACTTCTGTGACATAATTGTCCTCCAGTTTGTGAGTCACCCACCCAGCAGTTATGGGATTTGATTTTATTGTGATTGTGCCCCTCCTACCATCTCACTGTAGCTTCTCCTTTGTCTTTGGATGTGGGATATCTTTTTTGGTGAGTTCCAGTGTCTTTCTGTTGAATATTGTTAAGCAATTAGTTGTGATTCCGGTGCTGTCACAAGAGGGAGTGAGCACATGTCCTTCTACTCCACCATCTTGAACCAATCTGTCTGTTGCTTTTTCTTGCTGCTCTATTCATATACAGCATACATGATGTTCCAAGAGCACAGAATTGCAATAGACTCATAATTCCTGTGGGTTCAATGAGACTTAAAGCAAGTGTAAAGAAAGCTTGTTATAATTTACTATTCATTAAGGGCAAGCATTGACAACTTTGAGAGACCACATTCCATCCTTGCTCAAAGTATTTCATTTTTGAGAGATTAATTAATTTTATCTTGAATCAATAAATGTATACAACCAAATAATTTTCAACACAAATTTCATGTTATAAAGACACAATTTATGTTTAATATATTTAAAAGTTGGAAGGAAAATGGAAGCTCTGGAAAGAGTGACTATACAGAATTAGTTATGAATTGATCCATTAAAAACTTTTATTCAGTTAATATTTAAATTATATCACTGGGAGATTTTTATAGATAAAATCAATTAAAACAAACCATCTTTAAAGATAAATTATGGAGCAAATAAGTATGTTCGCCAATAAGATTATCATTTGGAATTCTTTGTTATCTTAGGAAAATTCACATATTTTACTTTCCAATTAAGCAGTATACATATAGACAAGCCTAAGGCCAGGATACCCTTAGCAGCTCATTGCACTCAGAGCAGCAAGAAAAAACACAGGCTGTTCATTCTCTTCATGTCTCTTGTACAGACTGTAGCAGCTGCTGCTGTGACAGGCTGTCTGTCTTGTCATTTCTTTATGTATTCATTTTTTTTACAGCTGCAAACAGAGTCTATTCTTATTAGAATTTTCATAGAAATTCATCTTAATAAAGCAGGTTTCAAATACTTACATTAGTCTATATTGATAAAAAATTTTATATCACTTTCTCTTTTAATAAATGTGGTTTTTTGAAAATTAATTATTTTGTGCAGTGATAACATTCAATGCAAATCAAGAACGCAAGTTATAAATTATTTATAAAAATTAACTGAATAATTTTTCATTTTATATGGTACTTTAAAAAGTATGCATATATGTATGTATATATATTCAGCTCTCATTTAGAGAACTATTTCCATTAGTGATATGAATCCTTCATGATACACTATCAAGCATCTTGATTATAGCTAGAGTGAAATAATAAATTAGCTACTGATCAATATCCAAATATCCAATTGTGCCATTCTTTGAGAACAAATTAGTCAAGAACATGTAACTTTGAAAGAAGTTGTCAACATGTTACATTTTTTTAAAGAAAAAAGATCCCCCCCTCAAAAAGAAAAAGATCCCAGTAAAATGCATGTGAAGGCAAAATGCTACTGTGAAAGAAAATGTTACTTGCATGGATTGGGGTCTACAAACTGCATCTTCGTTTGCCAAGTTCAGCATGCTGGGAGTAGTGCAGTCTAAACAAAAGAGTACTGGATTTCAAGTCAGCAGACTTAGAGGCTACCATAAACTTTGGGCCTATAAATATCTATCTGCAAATATTATATAGTATATCACCTTTTACGATTATTTTGAAAATAAGTAGTATATTTTTTAATGTTGCAATTTGTTCCTTATTATGCAATATTCAATTTTAGTACCAGAAGAAGGAATCTGGGATGATTTAATCCCTTTACTTTAATAAGAATAAACTATATATTAGTTAATACAGTTAGCTGTATGCAGACTGCAGAAGAAAGGGAAGGTGTGTAGGGAAAGATAGAAACTTTTTTCAATGAGAGCATAGAGCATTCTTTATTTTATACCATTCTTTATTATTATTATTCTGTGATATAGAAGTTTTTCTCTGTAAATAAAAAAGCAAAGATTGTGGAGGAATAATTCACAGAAGATAAGCCATTCATTATTTAAAACATGTAAATTAAACTCTGAATGGATTTCATTTTACGCTCATTAAAATTATAAAATTTGGCAATAATTACAAAATCTGAGACCTGACTATTTATGATAAAATAACCATATCATAACCACAAGTTCTGATGAAATATGATGATTAGCTGTGGTGTATAAAACAGTGGAACAAATTTGAAAAACAATTTATTAACTTTTTTCAAATATCTTAACACACTCAGAATAATAAGGATGAATTGGTGGAGTTAACAATCTGTTGCATCAGCAATTTAGATTTTAAGATGGAACCCCCTATCTGAGACAAAGATATGTACTCAAAATCTAAAATCATCCTTGAAAAGCTAAAAGCATGTGGGAGGATCCAATAAGTATATAAAATATACTTCACCCCAAAATTAAGCATTAAATATGTACTTAATAGATTACATAGTACCAAACAATGTGTAATAATTAACAACAGACAATATACAAATCTTCACCGGTTTGAATTCTAGATAATAACTCATTTCTTTCCCAGAAATATTATATTATATATTAGGTTGTATACAAAAAGATGTTGTATAAAAGTATATCTTCAATTTTTTTTGTGTGTGTGTGGTACGCGGGACTCTCACTGCTGTGGCCTCTCCCGTTGTGCCGCACAGGATCTGGACGCGCAGGCTCAGCAGCCATGGCTCACGGTCCCGGCTGCTCTGCGGCATGTGGGATCTTCCCGGACCGGGGCACAAACCTGTGTCCCCTGCATCAGCAGGCGGACTCTCAACCACTGCGCCACCAGGGAAGCCCCAAAGTATATCTTTTAATTGAAATTATGATTAGGTCAGTTGTACTAGGGATTATTTCTTAAGCCTACAATGATAGTGTAATTGTCTACCTAGTTTGTAATAAATTTATATGATGTCAAGATGGCTAATAATATTGCATTACATGACCCCATGGTCCTGCAAGCTCAACTGTCATACAAGGTCTTACACTTTAAGATGTCTCATTTTAAACAATACAATACAATGATATCTAAGGAAGATGATAACTACTATTAGTATTTTTCAACATTTATACAAATAATATATTTATGATATTAACTTGAGGAAAATTATTAAAACTATAAAAATAAAAGGAAAGAAGGAAGGAAGGAAGGAAGGGAAGAAGGAAGGAGAAAAGAAAAGAAAAAAAAATAATAGTTCCAACAATATTTCCTTTGAGGAAATTGGAAACTGTCCAAATCTGAAATAGGAACAAAATGGAGAATTAAATTTAGTCATATCTTTACAGTGGAATATAATGTAGATTCTAACAGTAACCATGATTGAATACTTCTATAAAAGTGCAGATGCAGTTTTTCTCATAATAGATCCCCAATTCAAGAGTCAGGTGCCCTTCTCCTGACTGCTGGCATCGCTGACTGTCCACAGATCACAGGAGTCTCTTCACAGGAATTTCCCTTGACTGAGGGAAGTTGCTGAACTCATAGTTACACCCTCCTTTGGAGCAGCCTAAATTCAATGATCAGTAGATTTAGGCACACAAAATCATAGTACCCTAGCTTCAAGTCATCACATCACTGAAGAGCAAACCCAGCCTCTGGTCTAAGAGATGGGCTGATACCTCACCTCTGGAGAAATTGCTCTTCAGTTCAACTCCTATATCCAATCCCTGACTTCCACATTTTCTCACAAAGTTTTCTCACTAATTACCTGCACACAATTCTATCTCAGTCTATTTTCCAGGGACTCAATAAAATAAAAGGTAAACAAATCAGAGTATCAAACTGAATGTAGGTTAATATTATAGCTAGGCAAAATGTAAATAAAAATATAAACATTTCTTACAAATATAAAAATTATATATTTTTTAAAATTTTGTTTCCCCAGTGTAAATTTATTTTTAGATTTCTCACTTCCAGTAATTTGTTTAAAAATAGATTACTAGATCAAAACTCTGAGAATTATATTCAAGCTCAACTGATCAGATATTAATCAGAATAATAACATCAGGGTAACATAAACGTTGCAGTAAAGACTCTACAAATATTTTACCTCCTGTCTAGTAAAATAAAGACTTTCTAGTTGTGAGAGTGAAAGGAATTATATGCATTTATCATACATATGTATTAATTTTCTTAAACCAAGTTATGTGTATAGAAACTATATCAACTTATACTTTTAAAAAAAAAAGACTACTGAATTTTCACAACTAAATGGAGCTAATTTCAGATTAAATAATGAAAGCCTTAATCCCCAGTGGTGTTCAAGACTCAAATGTAAATAAGAACTTAGTTGATCCTTGCTTCCAGAAATTACCAACTAATTTCAATTATTCATTATGATTTTATTCCTAACATTGAACTTTATTCTTCCCTTAACATTAACTTCATTTTTCTACACTCTTAGTAGACCTACTCTGTTCTACGTTCTCACTCCAAAAATTGTCATTCCTGCTTTGCCCAGCACTAGCCATATCCAAGAAGCTACATGTCAAGAAATTTATTTTGGCCCTGGGTCATGTGTTTTCTGTATGTAAAATGGTCCACCTCTTAGAAGAGTGATAGTACACTCTTAAGCTCAGTTCTAAATGCCTATGGTGAATTTCTTTATATTCTGCCTAAAAAATGTAACTCACATTCAAAAAATGTTTTTGAATCCGTGTAAAATAAGAGAAATCTGTTTTCCTCTCCATTGAAATGCAAGGTGGTAACATAAGTAAAAATGAAAAAAAAGGCAAAATAAAATTCTAAATTCTTTCTTTGTACCAACTACCATAGATATTTAAATTTAATACTTAATACTTAGTTCTCAAAATAACAATATGAGACTGTAATTAAAGCTTTTCATTGTGGGTAGAAAATCTGAGAACTACAGAATTTATTAAATCTGCTAAGGTGACACAACTAGTGTGTGTTACATTATAATAATTATAGTAAATAAATGTAATACAATAAAAAGTATAATATCAAACAAGATATCAGAAAAAGTGAAATAGAATACTAATTATATATAATTGTATATAAGATAATGATATATAATTAGCCCATATCTTCCCAACTGGAATGAAACTAATATCACATATCCACATATCTTAAATTAGTTTTCAGTGCTTCTATATGTGCACACAAGTAACTATAAGATAATCCCTGAATTATTTGTTAATGTCAGTAAATCATTAAAAATGTGTGTTTCTCAGATATAGAACACAAACATATGGTTACCAAAGGTGAAATTGGGGGGGGGGGCAGGGATAAATTAGGAGTTTGGGATTACACACTATTAACACATTACTATGAACTACTATAAAATAGGTAAACAATAAAGACCTATTGTATCACACAGGGAACTATATTGAATAACTTACAGTAACCTAAAATGGAAAAGAATCTGAAAAATAATATATATATATATATTACAAAGCAAGTAAGAATGTAAAGAAAATAAAATGAAAAATATTTAAGAAATCTGTCACTAATTAAATACAAAATAATATAAATGATAACATTTTATATAATAATAACACATTATTTTATGTATTATATATTGTTAATGTAATATTATTATCATATATAATTTGGAGGTTCAACATAAAAAGATTTAAAAAAATACTTGAATTAGTTTCATATACATTGGAAGTATATAATGATGAGCTCAATGACATTCAGTTTTTACTATTTGAGAAAAAGAAAAATTTTTAATCATTCTTAATCTTAGTGCAAATTAATTTTTTTAAGTATATAATCACAAAGAAAATAGAAAAAGTTAGGTGTAACTATAAACTAGCTGGAGAAAAATAGAATGAGAAAAATGTGAGTACCAGGGAAAAGACAAATCTAATCTACAGTGATAAAAATCATTATCAGCATTTGATTTGAGGTAGTGGGGAATGGGAATTGACTGGGAAGGGGCACAAAGATCTTTCTTGGGTGAGGTAAATAGTCTCTATCTTGATTGTAGTGATATCTACATGGGAGTATACATTTGTCAAAATTCAGAACTGAATACTTAAAATGGGCTAGCTTTATTGTTCATAAGTTAAAATTTGATATGATTATTATTTTTAAGCCCACTAAATAAGCTGAAAAGCTAAGTGGATAATGCTGAGAAGTGTATATATTATTATTTTTTAACTGGTATCATTCAGAACAGAAGATGAAAAAGCTAGTAGATACCTTTCCATCTCTCCTGAGTATCTCTTTCAGGAAAACATAGCAGCAGTAAACAGTTGAATAAGCATTCAGAGATATTGATGTTGGTTCGTAAACTGGCCCCTGTACATGGAGGACAAGGAGAGACTCCAAGAAGAGGCAGATCATGCCAGATTGGTATGTGATAGTTTTAATAAGTAAGAGACTTACTTAGAAGGCTTGGGTGGCCATAAAAAGAGATTTTCACACCCACTTGCCAGAACCTTAAAAGTTTACATAACAGCCTCAACTGGGTTCAGCCATGTACACAGATGAAATAGTCTCTTCACCACATTACTATCCCAAGGTCGTATTCTTGGGGAAGCTTCTGGGAGCAGGAAAGGCAAACAGAATGTAAGTTATAATGGTGGGGGAGGAGCACCCAATTGCCTGGGTCTAGTTTCCTATATGCATTTGTTTGTTCTAATTTTTAGATTCCACATATAAGTGATAACATTTAACATTAGTCTTTCTCTATCTGACTTACTTAACTTAGCACAATACCCTACAAGCCCATCAATGTTGTTGCAAATGGCAAAATTTCCCTCTTTTTCTGGCTGAGTAATATTCCATTGTATACAAATATATAGCACTTCTTTCTCCATTCATCTGCTCATGGACACTTAGGTTGCTTCCATATCCTGGCTACTGTAAATAATGCTGTGAACATTGATGTGCATGTATCTTTTTGGAATAGGGTTTTCATTTTCTTCTGATATATACTCAGGAATAGAATTGCTGGATCATATGGTTGTTCTATTTTTGTTTTTTTGAGGAATAGCCATACTGTTTTCCACAGTTCCTGGCCCAATTTACACTCCCATTAACAGTGTACTAGTGTTACCTTTTCTCCACATACTTGCCAACATTTATTATTTGTTGTTTTTGATGATAGCCATTCTGACAGGCGTGAGGTGATATCTCATTGCTTTGATTTGCATTTCCCTGATGATTAGTGATGTTGAACATCTTTTCATGTGCCAGCACCCATCTGTATGTTTTCTTTGGAAAAATTCAGGTCTTATGCCCATTTTATTTTTTAGGTTGCTTGTTTTTTTGATATAGAGTTTCATGATCTCTTTATATATTTTCAAACTTAACCCTTTATCAGACATATAATTTACAAGCATTTCCCCTATTTAATAACATTTAAGCATGCACACTCACTAGGGGAAAAAATGAAACCAACACAGAAGTGCATCCCCAAGCTCACAAGACCTGGCCACATCCCAAATCAAGGCAGAGACTGTCATTACACCAGAGAGAAATCTACTCCCCCAGGGCTCCTACCCCAGCACCTTGGGCCCCACACCCATTCACAATAGGGCAGTAATATCCACTGAACACAGGAGAAGCCCCTCTCCCATCTGGCTCTAACCACTCCAACTCCAGCCTACCTCTCACCAAGGTGGTGGCAGCCAGCACACCCCAGGCTTATACTCACATTAGATCCAGCTCTCCCACCGAAGCCTCTGGGCACAGGCAGACTGCATAGGGATGCTGCCACACAGGACACTACTTCAAGGCTAGGATAATAATGTTTCACCTAATTTCATAGAAACAGAGAAAGTTAAACAAAATAAGAAGATGGGAGTATGTTTCAAATGAAAGAAAAAGAACAACACCAAAAAAAAAAAAATCCCTAAAAAAACCCTAATGAAACAGAGGTAATTTACCTAATAAAGAGTTCAAATCCACAGTCATAAGAATGGTAACTGAAATTGGGAAAATAATAAGTTAACACAATTAGAATTTTAATAAAGAATTAGAAAATATTATAAAGAACCAGTCAGAGCTGAAGAATACAGTAACTGAAATAAAAGATACACTGGAAAGAGCTAACAGGAGACTAGATGTAATAGAATAACACATAAATGATCTGGAAGATAGAATAATGGAAATCACTCAACCAGAAGAGCAAAAAGACAAGCAAATTAAAAAAAAAAATAATAAGGAGAGTTTAAGGAACTTCTGGGGCAACATCAAGTATACTAATAGTCACAGTATAGGAATCCCAGAAGGAGAAGAGAGAGAAAACGGTAGAAAACGTATTTGATAAAATTGTGGCTGAGAAGTTCCAGAAACAGAAGAAGGAAGCAAATATCCAGGGAGAGGAAGTACAGAGTCCCAAACAAGATGAACACAGAGAGACCCACACCAAGATGTAGCATAATTAAAATGGCAAAAGATAAAGAGAAAATTTTAAAGGCAGCAAGAGAAAAACAGTCATATACAAGGGAACCCTCATAAAGCTATCAGCTGATTTTTCTGCAAAGACTTTGCAGGCCAGAAGGGAGTGGCATGAATTATTTAAAGTGCTGAAAGGGAAAAACCTACAATCTAGAATACCCTACCCAGCAAGATTATCATTCAGAACTGAAAGAAAGATACAGAGCTTCTCAGATAAGCAAAAACTGAAGAGGTCATCAATATTAAACTGACCTTACAAGAAACATTAAAGGGTCTTCTTTAAGTGAGAAAAGAAAAGGCTACAACAAGAAATAAGAAATTATAGAAAAGGAAAAATGCCACTGGTAAAGGCAAATATATAGTAAAGCCTGTGTGTCAATCACTTAAATAAGCTACTATGAAAGTTTAAAAGACAAAAATTGTAAAACCAACTCTAACTACAATAAACAATTAAGGGATAGATGTAAAAATTTTCAATATGATATCAGAAACACAAAGGGGGGGAAGGGGAGTAAAAAAAAAGTAGATCTTTTACAATGTATTTGACCTTAAATGACTATCAGTTTAAAACAAGTAGATATATGTCAACATATATGTGGATCTAATTCTAGAAGAGGTGGGAAAAATATTTTTCCTCATGAGATCACACATGAGTAAAGGATGATGGAGCACATAGAGCTCACATAATAAGTGAAATTTTTGCCCCCAAGGGCTTATGTTGATTCCTATTCAAGTAAGGATAACATCCCTGAGTTAGATCAGCAAAAGGCCCAACAGTTTTACATAGCCTGCCACAGAACAAAAAAAGAGGATGACTCACTTCCCCTGCCACCAAAATCTGTCTAAATATGGTTATTATAAAACTTTTCTTTCTATTTTTTATTACCTGGCCAAAGGTATGTGGCAACTCTTGAGATTAGAAGCAGAATGTGAAGGAGGGGAGGAAAAGAGTATTCATAAGGAGAGGGAAATTGGAGAGAGCATTGAAAAAAATGACTGCCTTGCTGATTCCTGATTTGGAATATTTATTTACCACTGCATATATTTCTACATGTAAACACACTCATGTATATACACACACACACATACATACATATATTCTACACGCACAAAAATATGTATATATTTGTAATTTTTTATTACCCAAAATGAGGAATTGTGAACTGGTATCTACATATGAGAATACTCATACACGTATCTGATAAAGGATGTAGGGTTGATTCTCATTATTCACTTCAGTATTTGTGAATTTGCCTACTGGATAAAATGTATCTGTTATTCTAAAATTAATACTCCTTGTGCTTTTGTAGTCCTCCACAGACATACACAAAGCAGCAAAAAAATTGAGTCACCTAGCAGTGCACACTCTCAGCTGAGGTCTAAAAAGGTGATGTTCTGCCTTATTGTTTCAGTTCTCATGCAGAAATGACCAGAGGATGGAAACAGGAGGGACAGCGCAGTGCAGTGTAAGAAACTCTGGTGATACGGGCAGTTGGACAGGGTTTGAATCTTATTTTCTCTTTTGTAAGATAAAGAAAATAAAATCTACAAGAATTAGTTTCTTTTAGGATATAAGATTATAATCAATGTGGGACAAATAATGTGATGGAAATATTTACTTTTAATTATAGAATAATAAAATATTACAATTCTATATACATCTGATTCAAGAATACCAAACTAATACTGGACAAAGTAAGTTGTTGATGACTTTTTAAGAATATTTTCAATACAGTTTAATCTGTCTTATATAGGCTGAAGAAGGAACCAAAGGTAAGAAAGTATTTGCGGAGAGCATAGACCACCCTTTTTTGATGATGAAGGGAAGGAAAACCATAAGGTAAACATATGAGGGAAAGGATTTAAGAATGAAATAAGTAAACTGAAAATCTGTATGAAATATAGGAATTTGAGGGATAATTAGGAATTAAACATTCAGGAAAGTGACCTGGGACATGGTGAAGGTGTTAAGAAAACTCACACCTGAGTGCTTTTATTTTCTATATTCATTATGAAACAAACTATCTGTTGAAATGTGGGCAATAAGGTTAGAGAGAATGAGAATAAAACATTTCACAGCACCCACTTCACTGAAAGAAGACTGAGTTGGGATAAGTGATATAACTGTAAGTAGTGTTGAAGTTCCCACAAGTTTGGAGTTTGAATCAATAAATGTGTTTTGGCACTATTCAGGTAAGTTATGTAATTTTCTCCAAAATGTTCCAAGAGCTTGGGGATAGGAGCAGAAAATGCAGATTTTTAGAACTACTCTGTGAAAGACTTTAATAAGGTATGTGCAATGGAAGGATGAAAAAGCTGAGGAAATTAAGGGTGCTTAAAGTGAAGCCAGAAATCTAGGAAAATATGAGTTGAAGAGGGACATCCTGTTTTATAAGAGAACATATCTTTGGAGATAGTTATCAAATGAACAGTCAGCTGATTCTAAATTTTTGGAGCTAGAAAAATTCCATTAAAAATATAGTTTAAGTGATTTTTACCAAAGTAAAATTTTTGGGAAAATTAAAACAAAAAAGAAAACCTTACATTATCTTGTAATCGTATTATGTTAAGGAGTCAGTTATGAGCAGGAATCAGGACTGATGGTAAGTTAGCAGATAGCTGTGCCTTCAGTAGATATGAGGAGAGGCAAGGGAACCAAAATGTTACATACACTTTTTCCATTTATACTTTACTTTTCATAATGTTTTGACTTTATCTATGGGTTTAAAAAAATAATTACCATGCTTATCAGGTATGATACATGTAACACTAAGTGCATACATAGTACTAAGAAGAAGTCTCAGAATGGTAAACCATGATAATTTCTATATTCATTGACAGATATAATTTCATGGACTCCAAAACCTTGTTTTCTCCAGTAATTTTCTAATATACTGTCTTATGTAAAAAATATTTTCAAAAAAGTTCATATTTTTAAATTAAATTTGTTTCCTTCTCTAAGTTTGCTACTCATATATCTATACCTTAGAAATGATCTGTTTTTATGTCCTATACAGCTTTTGACTATAGATGACAGTCTGTTCTATTGTAATGTAAAGCGGTTGTTTGTTACCTCAGTGACTCCCTGAGTACCTGCACCTGCCCTGCTTGTTATGAACTTTTACCTAGGTGTCTATAACTAAGAACTTATCTTGCAACAAGTGTGTTCAAGCTATAAGCCTCATGATGACTTCTGCATTGAACTCCTTTCCTCTTTTCCATGTTGACTCAGTTACATTATTTCCAAGTTGACTGAGTTACATTAAAATTACCCAATTAAAATATTTCCCACATTCCACAAGCTACCTAACCCATGGACCTTCAAAAGCATTTGTCTGCAAGTTCTTGCTCTCTTCCCTCCCTGCACTACACACAACAAAAGAAAAGAGATGAAATCATTATAGAACCTACAGATATTAAAAGACTATTAATAGAAAACTTCAAATAACGTTGTGTTCATAAATGCAAAAGTTTGTATGAAATGGGCAAATTCCTTTAAAGACACAAACAATTCAAATTTATATCCTACGGAGATAACACCTAAGGCAAAAAGGCAAGAAATAGAAATAAAAGGCATATAACTAGAAAAGCAGAAATGAAATTTCCTCTTTTCCCAGCTTTCATGAATATCTTCATAAAACACACAAAGAATCTACAAAAATCTTATAGGACTAAGGAATGAGTTTAGGAAAGTTGCAAGATATAAGGCCAGTGTTTAAAAATAAATTATAATTCTCTATAATAGCAATAAAGAATTGAAAATTAAATTTTCAAATACTTTATTAGTGTCATAAGATAAAAAAAGGCATAGTAAAAAGTTCTTTGAGTTCATTTCAGCAAAAATCAATTTCAATTGGGCAATGCCAAACCAGAATGTTTAGGAATGCTTCACTGACAGGATCCAGAGGCAAGACTTTTACAGAGAAGAGGTGTAAGCCAAGCAAGAGAATTATTTGATTCATTATAGCTTAATCTGTTGCATTATTTCGGAAAACCAAGTTTGCTGTTAGTGTTTGGTTGTCCTTAGGTTTTCATTTCTTAACCTCAAGTCATCTCAGGTTTGGGTTTTGATTTGCTTATGTAGCTACTAAGGCATTAAAGACACGTCAGTCTAATAGCGCCCTTGTCTAATTGATTTAACAATTGCACCCAAGACATATAATATTTAAGTATAAGACATAAAATATAGGCAATATCTGTATTCTAAAATCTGTAAAACATTGGTGAAAAAGTCACAGATCACCTAAATAAATAGGGAGATATAGCATATTCATGGATTGGAATATTTCATATTTAATAATCAGTTCTCTTCAAACTGATGTATAGATTCAAAATAATTGTAATAAAAAAATACCAGTTGAATTTTTTGTATAAATTGACAAGCTGATCAAAAATAAATGTGTGAATGAAACAGAATGAGAATGGCCAAAAAAGGACAAGAATTAAAATAGAAGACTCAAGCTGCATAAATTCCAAGGCACAATATAGAGCTATATTGGTCAAGGTGGTGTCTTTTTAGACTAAACGTAGACATATAGATGGATGGTACAGAATAGAGAGTCCAGATGTAGAGCCATGCAATATGGTCAATTGATATGGAAAATGAGAAATGTCCTTCAATGAAGAATAGAGAACAGACAGCCTTTTCAACAGATGGTGCTAGAATAACTCGATATACATCTGAAAAAAATTAATCTTGATTCATATGAATATGATTTCATATTTCATATGATTCATATTTCATATGAATTTCATAGTATACTAAAATTAACTCAAAATGGATCATAAACTTAAGTGCCCAAACTAAAACTAGAAAACCTCTAGAAAAAGCATAGCAGAGAATCTTTATAACCCTGGGCTATGCCACGATTTCTTACATAAATCCTAAAAGCACAACTCATAATTTTGTTTCACTATTTTAGACTTTTTTAAAATTAAAGTTTTCTGCTCCTTTAAAATTTCTGTTAATAGGGTGAAAATACAATACAACGCTGAGAGAAAATGTTCGTAGATCACAAATTTGATAAAGATTGTTTTAAGAATATATAAAGTACTCTCAAAACTATAATAAAATGAACAATGTGATTTTAATGAACAGGCAAAAATTTTTAATTGTTACCTCACTGAAGATATATGGATAGTAAATATGCATATAAAAGATATTGACATTAGATTTTAGAGAAATACAAATTAAAATTACAATGGTATACTGTGACAAATAGAATGGCTGAAAATATTAATACCAAATATTAACAAGGAGACAGTACAACAGGAAATCTCACACATTGTTAGTGGTATGCAAAATGAGATAGCCAGTTTGGAAAGCAATTTGTCAGTATGAAGAAGTTACACATACTATTACCATATAACCCAGCAAACCAATGCCCAAGTGTTTGTCTAAGTGAAATGAAAAGTAAAAAAAAAAAAACATTCACACAGAAACCTATATATCTTAACAGAGAAAAGGATGTAGATGACTACACTATGGTAAATCCATACAATGGGATATCATTCAGCAATAGAAAGAAACTACTGACACATGCCACAACAAGGGTTAATTGCAAATGCCCTATAAGGGAAAGAAGTCAGACTTAAAAGACTACATATTTTTGGATTTCATACATACAATATTTTGGGAAGCTAAAACTAGAGAAAGAGAAAACAGGTCAGTTGTTGCCAACAGCTACATTTTGGGGTTGAAATTGAAAACAAAGAGATTCTGGGAATGTTTAGATGTGATTAAACAATTCTTTATATTGATTACAGTGGTAGTTACATGACTACATATGTTTGTCAAAACCTATAGCACTGTACTCTAAAGAAGATATATTTTGCTTATAAAAATTATATTTTAATTTAAAGATTAGAAAAAATCAATTGATAAAAAGATCAATGGATAATATTCACTTGCTAATTTTTAACACCTTTAAAATAAGAGCAGAAACATATGCAATTAGAAATGATAAAGTGATAAAATGATAAAATATATCATGATAAAATAAAATGATAAAATATATTTAGTTCAATTGTTCAACTCTGTTGAATTTATTACACAAATATATGTGAGGGAGAACTTTTTCAGCTAATAAGTTGGAAAGGAGCCTCAGGCTGCATTAAATAATGAGTTACAGGTGAGCTGGGCAAGGTAAATACATTAGCTAGGGAAGAGACATGCTTTACAACATAGTATGTGGATTGTGTTATGAGACATTCCATTACTCTAGTTCAGAGTATAGGTCAGAGAACTATAAGAGACAAACCTTGGGAGTTAGACAAAAACAAGGCATTTATTTTTTTTTTATTTTATTACTCTAAAGGTTTCAGTATTTTACTCTGTACAACATGGAATGCCATCAAAAAGATGTAATTATGGAATCATATGATTAAATATCTCTTTAAGACTAATTCTTCCCTTCTTACTACCTTACATTCCTTCTTTCATTTTTTTTTGTTTTGCATCTATTTATCAATACTGACTATGTGCTAAGGATAGAGTAGTCAACAATATAGAAAGGTCCTTTGTCTGATGGAGACTATGCTGCAGAGGAGGAGACATACAGTATGCTAACTAATGAATAACATAAATCAATGTGACAAACTACAACATAATGTAACATGATATTATATAATTTTGGGAAATGGTACATACAAAACATAATAAGGAGATAGAAAGAGTGATAGAATTTTTTTAAATTAGGTGATCAGCAACAGCCCCCTTGAAATGTGATTTTTTTTTTTTTTTGCGGTACTCGGGCCTCTCACTGTTGTGGCCTTTTCCATTGCGGAGCACAGGCTCTGGACGCACAGGCTCAGCGGCCATGGCTCATGGGCCTAGCCACTCCGCGGCATGAGGGATCTTTCCAGACCAGGACACAAACCCGGTTCCCCTGCATCAACAGGCAGACTCTCAACCACTGCGCCACGAGGGAAAACCGAAATGTGATTTTTGAAAAGACAGTAAAATAAAAATTAAAGATATGAATGCTATGAGAAGAACATTTTTAGGTAGAGAAAAGAAATTCCAGTGGCATTGTCAAATTGAACTTGACCTGTTAGAGGAACAGAAGGAATAGTAGATCAAAATGTGCTAAGGGAATGGTGATAAGAAGTGAGTTTAAAGATTTTTTTAAAGGCCACGATAAGGATTTTACATCTACCATAGGCAGAATTTTGTGATTGCTTCCAAGATTCTCATCTGCTTGCGTACTTATCCTGTATAGTTCCCTCCCCTTGTGTTTGGGTAGGATTTGTAAATAAGGTGGCTGTCATTCCCTAATTATGTTACATTATATGGAAAAAGTGAAGGGTTTATTTTTTTTTTTTTGACAGATATGATTAAGTTCTCTAATGAGTTGACTTTGAATTCATCAAAAGGTAGATAATCCTTGGTAGGCCTGATTTTATCAGTCAAGCCTTTTAAAAGAGGGTCTAGAGGGAAGACACTTCAAGCAACGGAGACCCCCTCCTATTGGCATTGAAGAAATAAGCCACTAAGAGTTCTAAAGCTAGGAGAAGATGCATTCTACCAACAGTCACATGAGTTTGAAAAAGGACCCTGTGTCTTAGACCACAGCCTTGGCTGACAGCTGGATGCAGCCTCATGAGACCCTGAGCAGAGAATCTTGCTAAACTGTGCCTGGACTCTAGAGTCATGGAAACTGAAATAATCAATATTTGTGGTGTTAAGCTGCTAACTATATAGTAATTTGTTATGCAGCAATAGAAAACAAATCCCATGCCTGTGTCTAATGAAAAGTCACTGTAGGGTTACGAGGAGGAGTGGTGCTATGAGAACTGCTCTGATCTATAAGATGTGTAAAGGTAGAGCCAGTAAAATTTGCTGATTGTTTGGTTGCCAGGAATAAAAAATTACGGAAATCCAAACTGAGTCTTAGGGTAACGCTGTTGCCTTCTACCAAAATGTGGAAAGGTGGGGTAAAAATGGGATTTGGATGAGTTGAGGAATGAAGAACTTGGGTTTATACATATTATATTTGATATGCCATTTACACATCCAATTAGATAGGTGTGGAATAGACTTTTGTAAATATAATTCTGGTACTTTGGGAAACTAGGTTAAACAATTAAAGTGTGACATTTTAACAATAGAGAAATTTTAAAAATATGAGAAGGAATAAGATTACCTAGGATGTTAGAGAATATTGACAGGAGTTAAGATCAGTATTCAACATTATAAGAACATTTATAAGTTAGTAAGAGGAGGAGAAAGCAGTGATGAAAACTGAGAAGGAGCAACAATTGAGGTGGGAAAAACCAGGAGTATATAGTCTCCCTGAAGTGATGTGAAGAATGCATTTAAAGAAGAAAGTGATAATCAATTGTGCCAAATGCTACTTAGAGAATTTTTAAAATAAGAGAATAAACAAATCACGGAATAGAACCTATCCATTACAAAAAGGCTTCAATTATTTTGGTCCTTTTTCCCACTATAATAAAGGCCAGATATAAAATGCAAAATTTTTCATCAACGTCTTTATTTGTTCAGTCTTTAAAGTGAAATAGCTGAATCCTGGGAATCCTAGATAATTCACTGCATCCTAGTCAATTTCCTCTTCCACTTCCCAAGAGGATATTTTCTCCTTTCTCCCAAACTCCAACTAGCCTCTCCCTCTCAGGTAATTAACTCAAATTTCTCACTAAGGCTACATAAATAATCAAAAGCAAATATCTCATATCCCTAGTACTACATCCCAGTGAATTCCATCTTCAATGTGTAGGGACAACTATTAGTAAAACACTCCTGGTCACTGGCTGTGTTCATACACTTTGTCCCAGGGAACAAATTGTGGTGAGTTTAGGAGAGAAAGGAAATTCTTGCTATGCCCTTTACTCCTCCCCTTCTCTTAAGAGCTGGTATTTCTGAAAAAGCATGTGTCCTTCATTGCATTTGGCTGTGCCATGAACTTAAGGCTTGAGCTTTTCAGAACTGATGCTATAAGTTGAGTTTTCTGTTTAATTCTGAGATTCAATATTTTAAATCCAACTTGCCTACAGATATATCATGTTTTATAATATTTATCAGAAAATGCAGATACCCATGTATTTTCCTCTTTCATATTCTAAATTAATTCCAAAATTGTACAAAAGAACAGGTTAATTTATAGTGTTCCCTTGAGTCAAAAAGTACACAAAGGATAATACAGCAAACAGGAAGGGAAAGGTTGAGAAGCACATTAGTGTATGGAAAATTCTTCCAATAATACAAAGATCTAGAATGCATAGTAGAGACAAGGATGTGGAGGTAGAAGTGGTGATACAAGGACTGTTGGGTTAATAAATCTGCTTATGCCTAAATTACTATAGTATTTTTAAAGTAAACATAGATTTGGTGGTATAGTTCCCTTCAGAGTTGTATACTGGTATCAGTGAATGTTGACAACCCGAAATGAATATGGAATTAACACACACACAAATAATATGTGTGTGTGTGTGTTTGTACAGTATGACAAAATGGTTAAAGATAAGATTTGATAAAGCATACAAGGATATAGTTTCACCTATCTATACTTTCTCCAATGCAAACAATAACATTCTTAAATTACATGTATTTTGAAGCTCTCCAGGTCCAGAAAAGATAATTTTATTATAGCAGGAAAATGTAACTTTACAATTAAAATAATAAAATTTTAACAACTTTTTGAGTTCTAATGGATATATAATAAACTGCACAATTTAAATATTTAAAGTTTACATTTGGATATTTTGATGTACATTTTGGAACATGTATACAATTATGAAACCTTCAATGCTATCAAACTAGTGAGTATATCCATAACCTCCAAACTTTCTTTGTGCCCTTTGTAATCCCTCCTGTCCCTTACTGTCTCCTCCTCATCCACAAGAAAACATTGACCTGTTTTATATTACTACAGATTAATAGATTAGTATGCATTTTCATGAATTTTGTGTGAATGGAATTGTAAAGTAGGTAAACTTTATCTAGTTTTTTAACTTAGCATAATTATCTTGAGACCCATAAAGAAAGACAGAAATCTTGTTATAGCTTTATTGAGACATATGTCACATACCATAGATTCACCTGTATAAAGCATACAATTCAGTATTTCTTAGTTATTTTCCCAGAGTTGTACAATCATCACTAAAATCTATACTAGAATATTTTCAACACCCCACAAAGAAAGCTGTACGTCTTAGAAACCATTCCCAGTTCACACTGCCCCTACTTCACTCTATCCTGATTCCAGTCAACCACTAACCTACTTTCTGTCACTATGGATTTACCCACTCAGGAAATTCCACACAAATGCAATCATACAGTATCTTATCTTCTGTGACTTGTTCTTTCACTCAGTAATATTTTTAAGGTCTAGCCATCTTATAGTATATATCAATTTCCCTACTATTTTATTTCCAAATAATATTACATTATATGAATATACTGCATCTTATTTATCCATTAATCAGCTGATGGACATTTACATTGTTGCCACTTTCTAGCTATTATGAAAAGTGTTATGGACATTCCTATACACGTTTTCATGTAGGCATACATTTTTATTTCTCTTGATTATATACCTAGGAGTGGAATTGCTAGGTCTTATAGTAAATCTATATTTAACTTTTTTAGGAACTGCTGTTTTTCAAAAGGATTACACCATTTTACAATCCCACCAGAAATACATGAGGGTTTCAAATTCTCTACATCTTCAACAATATTTATCATTGCCTGTTTTTTTTTTTTAATTTTGACCATTCTAATAGGTGTGAAATGATGTGTCATTCTGGTTTTAATTTGCATTCCCCTAATGACTAATAAAGTGTTTATCAGGTACTTGTGTACAATCTATTCAAATCCTTTCTCCTCCATTTTTTTTTTTTTTTTTTTTTTTTTTGTGGTACACGGGCCTCTCACCATTGTGGCCTCTCCTGTTGCGGAGCACAGGCTCTGGATGCGCAGGCATAGCGGCCATGGCTCACGGGCCCAGCCGCTCCGCTGCATGTGGGATCTTCCCGGACCGGGGCACGAACCCGTGTCCCCTGCATCGGCAGGCGGACTCTCAACCACTGCGCCACCAGGGAAGCCCTCTCCTCCATTTTTAATAGGGTTGTATGTCTTTCGATAAAGTCTTGTGGATAATACCTTATGTATTTGTTATTTGAAATTATATCAATCAGGGTTCAGTAAGAGAAGGAGTACCTCTGCCCAGAAAACACACACACACACACACACACACTTACTTACCAGTCTCTATAGAGCTCTTATCTTTGTGTCTGATGCTGAGTCTTGAAGTCTCAAGGCAGGCAGATGGCAAGGGAAGACAGATGTAAAGCAAGACACACAAGGATGGACTCGTACCCAAGTGAGTCTCTCACAGACTCCAAGTTTTCTGATGGTGGTGTCTTATGGGGAACCTGGAGCCCTTCATCACAGAGCTAAGCATATGACCTGGCCCAGTAATCACAGAAGGTAAAGGGAGTTCTAGGGAATAATGGGGCAGCTATAGACCTGGTTGTGTCACTAAGTGAACCAGGAGATAAATTATATGTGTAACCTGCAACAGCTCCAGGTGGCCATATATCAACCTTTCAAGTGTAAAACAAATATGGCTGATGCTTCACTTTTGTTTTCTACATCTCATACAAAATATTTCTGTGGCACCCTCTATCCAGAAACACAGAGGACAGAGAGTTCTTAGAAATTATGTCAGTCTAGCCCATTTGACACACTATAAAGCCACCCTAATGATAACATTGAAAGCTATCTTTACGAGCAAACATTTAAGGCAAATTTTAATATGGCATTATGGACATTAAATTGCATCAAAAGCAAGTTGAAGACATTTAGAGCAGGTTGACTTGAGTGACATCTAAATAGCCTGGAGAGTTACTCAGCATATTATTTAACTTTGAGCAAGACAAAGGTAAATAACATTTTCTAAGCTGTTCTCTACCCTCTACTGTAACCTGCCTATTCTAACTAAATACTTCTGAAATCTAATCCTCATTTAGTTTGAATATCTGAAACAAACCACGTGGTGAGAATTTAGCATAAACATTAATTTGAAATTTGCAAAAGAAGGGAAGAAATTATCAATGTTTGCTCTTTATTTTCTATATCTAAACATGTACTCTTCTGATAGAATTATCTCCCTTTTTCCTAGCATCAGCAAACTTGTTTGGGCATAGAGTTAATTAAATCTCAATGTGGTTTGCGATCATTATTCCCTTTTCCTCAGGATTGTAAAATTTTGAATTGATTTGGAAAGGGTGTGTTTAAAAACTGTCACTTATGAGTAAACTCTGTCTTTAATTTTAATTTAAAATTTAAAAGATAATCCATATTTCTTAATTTCATTAAATGAACCTCTCCTTTACTATAAGTCTTTGCTCATATATAGGTAAAAGAGCACACCAAAACTAAATTTAAATGTTTCCATTCAACTCTATGAGTTTTAAAATTTGTATGTATATAATGTTTATACAGAAATCAAAATATCCAACATCATTCCAAAATAAAACTCTCAAATATACCTGTATTTAGAATGCTTAAACTAAAGGGCCAGATGGTAGGTTTTTTGATAGAGATAACTAAAATTATCACTACATAGAGATCATTTAATTTCTTTAAACTTGTTAATTGAAAACAAATGATTGATTATAATATTGAAATTAATATTAAACATGCATATGTATTTTTGTTAAACATTAAACAATTTCATTCATATTGTTTTTTTGGTTTATTTACTGTTAATATTTTAGCATGAATCATTTGTCAGTTATACTATATTTTATGAGTGTTTATGTTAGTTGTTGGAACTGATGGAGATTTGGTCCATTATAATTTATTTTTATAGCCTATCTTTAATTTAAGGATCATTGATTTAATTGATTTTAACACCTCTCTTTTATTTATTCAGAACATGTGCTGAGTCTCACTGAATTCATGAAGTTTATGGACTGAATAATGACACCAAAATGTGTGTGTTAAAAATGTAAAAGAGGATCTAAATCATAATTTTAAAATGTCAACTTTGTATAATTTGCTTATATAAATGATAGCATAAAATTGTCTAATTTCTACAGTAACTTATTTTGTGGTATATCCTTTTAACTTTTCATAAAATGTCAGAATGTTGTCCCTTTTTTATATTTATTTACTAAAAAATAATTACCAGCAAATAACAAATGGAATTCATGTATACTGTAGGTAGAACTGTGATGTATACATAATCAATTACTAATTTTACTTTATTTTTAAAACATATTAAATTTTTTTTTAGCTTTAAGTGACATGTTCAAGAAAGAAAATAATACTTTTGGAAGAAAAAAAAAAAGTGAGCTTATTTTTAATTATACCTGAGTAGAACTAACTAACTTTTGCCAAGGTCAGTTTTGGGGAAAAAAAGAAGAGTTTTGCCATAAGCATAAAAAACTAGTAAAAATGTATATGTGCATGGGATAGGTATTACACTTTATAACTTTACTAAAATCAAACTGAAATATTTCTCCCATTTTGATAAAACAATTTTCTCGCACTGGAAAGTTACAGGATAAATCTGTTCAAATACCAGGGAGGGATTCACAACCTGGCTTCTATTAACAGAAATGGGGTGTCTTGCAGCTATATCTCCATAAATTGCACTGAAAACTACCTCTGTACATAAAGATTCAACCCAAGTGTTACCTTTTACTGCAAGTTATAAACTTCAAGAAACTGGGTATAGAATGGAAATGCTGACACAACCCTAAAGATAGCTGCTTGAATGAAGCAACTATAATACTCCAACTCCTTTATTTCAGAAAGTGTGAATGTTTATGTTGTCACTGGATAAAAGAATTGATGTGGAAATCACTCATGCTTGGTAAATTGCCTGGTAATAAAATGAAGTCTTGCTAAATAGAGCTTTGGGTAAAATGGAATATGGACTCAATTTTCCCTACAAAACCATATTACACATTTTATGTTTTACAGTTTAATGTTCTACAAATCCTGTACCTTGTGTTATTTATCAGTTCTGCATTTCATTTGCAAACAATTCACTGAAATAATGTATATAACAATAATGAGATAGTCGACTTTGTATTTTCAGGAAGCAAATATAATTGCAGGAAAAAAATAGTTTTTTAAGAAAATATAAAGTCAGGTTTTCTGCTTTATAGTCATTTAAATTTTAAAAAAATGTTTTGACAATTGTAGGTACCTATTCAAGGATTTGTAATATTATGCTAAATATCAGTTTATAATTTTCAGAAAAGAAGAGCTATATATTTCAAGAAACACCCCATATCAGACATTAACAATTTACAACATATAATCTTATATTTTTATTTTATTTTTCCAAGAATTATGTTACTTTAAGTAAGAATATAAAATGTTTTAATAGCATAAGACTTTTCAAAGTAGTGTTTAAAATGCTGAAAATGAATTATTCCCTTATTTACATGATTATAACTCAAAGACTTTTGTGTAATCTGTATATTACAATTGCGGGATGTTACAATACTGTGATACAATACTTGCTCTCAAGGATTTTAGTCTAATCGGAGACAGATGAAAATATACAAAAGAATGCAATATGTTCTTTTCTAAGGGTATACTTGGGATAATAAGGTACACAACAAATAACTAATAACAATATTGGGGTCTTGGGATCAAAAGAAGATAAAAAGAGAATATTCCTCATGATCTTGAATGATAATAGTAATTCTCAGGTAGATGGAAAGGACAGTTTTTGAGGGAATGGAGCTGAAGAGTTAAATGAGAGAAAACCAGCACTCCACAAAGTATACACAGCATAAATCATGAAGACACATGGCCATTAGTAATATATCTATGTAGTTGTACCCATGTAGACAGGTAGATGTGTAGGATGCTGCAAGTTAGACGAATAGAACTCCATTCTGTCCTGAGGGCTTTCAAGATGTGTGAAGTAATTTTGTGCATTTTTCCATATGAGATAAGAAAAGCCAAAAGGGTTCAAGAGCTGACATAGAGTCTCAAGACATGGTTTCAAAGAAAACACATAGAAAATGGAATGAATACCTTTAAATGAAATTTTTATATCTCCTGAAAATTACACTAATTCCTAAGCATTTGAAAAATTATGACCAAGACAAATAGTCAAGATTTTAAATACAATAGATTTGAATTTCAATTCTGTGTTGAAATTCATTAATTTATGAGCTTGTCTTCCTTTACCAGCTAATGGCTCTACTATAGGAAATTTGCATTAATTAAAAGGAGAGCATACTGTAGAATGCTTAGCTCATAAGAGGTACTCAGTAAATGAGGCTCTGTTTTATTTAATGTAAACACTCACAGTGTTATCTCCTTTTCCTTTATTATTTATAAGTCCACTAGACAGTAAAGAAATTACCCTTTTAAAGTGCCTGTCCTAGATGTTACATTAAGCCGTGACAGATGGAAGCTCAGTAGCAGTCATGCAGAACATTAGCCAAATAGGATAATCATCCAAAGAAGATGGCAATAATAGAGTTCTTCACTGCAGGACCCAAAAACCTACTGCAATTCACCAGTGATTATGGAAATGGCCCAGTGATTCTGTGTCTATAACAATATCACTAGATATTAGATAATCTTTGCTAAAGATTCTAAGAATAGAGAAGTTGAACTTAAAGTTAGGAAGTTAGGATCTCTCTCTCTCTCTTCCCCTCTGCCTCTCCCTCTCCCACTCCCCCTCCTTACACAAATGAAATAAGAAACAACTGAATGAGAAAATTAAAATTTAGGAGAGGAAATATTTCAGGTGGAAGATAAGGAGAAGGACATTCTCAGCTTCTTCAGAGAAAAATATTAGAATGCTCAGATAAAAAATCATAGACCCTTTGTGATTTAATAATTAGAAGATGAAAAACAGACAACCATTCCTCCTGTGTAGTTTAGACCGCTGATATTCTCACACTCTGCTTTTCTTTTCCTTCCTTCCTTTCTTCCTCCCACCTTCCATCTCTCTCTGCCTCTCTTCCCTCATCTCTTCTCTCCTCTTTTTCTGCTTCTCTTTCTCTCCCTCCTTTTCCACACTTCATTCTTCCTCTTCATCAGAGTATTTTCTTTGAAAATAAAGGCATATGTGTTTCCAGTTTCTTCTAACTTTTCTAACTCTATCTTTTCTATAAGATTTTTGTTATCCTACCTTGGACATTGCTCCACTACTTTCATAGGCTGACAGGGATTCCTGTTGGTCAAAATATAACCAGTTATTATAGCTGAGTTATTATAACCAGTGGTCCAAGTAAAGTCTAACTGCATGTCTCAAAGTTTTAACTTAATATTTGATATTTTAACTTCTTTCTGGAAAAGAGTAGAACTCCACTCAGGGGTGAAAATACAAATATCTTGGTAGCACTTTATGCTAGAAGATTAAGGAAATTTTTTTTTCATTTATGTGTTTGCTATTTGCTCTTTTATATTTAATATTTCATCATTTCAAAGCACTAGAAAAATCATCAAGAAGAAGGGCAAAATCCCTACTCAGATACAGAAGAATAATAATAAACCTAAAGTAAGTATCACATACTGAATATTTACTACACATTAAGCTAAGTAGTAAACACATTACTAATAACTTTACTGGCATCATTTAATTAATCCACATAACTATTCTTTATTATATGTACTCTCATTTCCACTGTTTTATAAGTAGAAAATTTTTGGAGGAACTAATATGTCCAAGGTCAAATGATTATTTAGTTGTTCTAAAACCCATGCTCTTAATAGCACTATATACTATCTTCTTCATTTTTTAAAAATATTTATTTGATTATAATTGCTTTACAATGTTGTGTTAGCTTCTGCTGTACAACAAAGTGAGTCAGCTATATGTATACATATATCCTATCCACCTTAATCCTCCCTCCCACCCTCCCCATCCTACCCTTCTAGGTCATCACAAAGCACCGAACTGATCTCCTTGTGCTATGCAGCAGCTTCCCACTAGCTATCTATTTTATTCATGGTAGTGCATATATGTCAATGCTACTCTCTCACTTCTTCCCAGCCTCCCCTTCCCACACTGTATCCTCAAGTCCATTCTCTATGTCTGTGTCTCTATTCTTGCCCTGCCACTAGGTTCTTCAGTACCATTTTTCTAGATTCCATATATATATATATATATATATATATATATATGTTAATATACGGCATTTGTTGTTATTTTTTTGACTTACTTTACTATGTATGACAGAGTCTAGGTCCATCCTCATCTCTACAAAAGACCCAATTTCATTCATTTTATGGCTGAGTAATATTCCATTATATATATGTACCACATCTTGTTTATGCATTCATCTGCCGATGGACATTTAGGTTGCTTGCATGTCCTGGCTATTGTAAATAAGGCTGCAATGAATACTGTGGTACATGTCTCTTTTTGAATTATGGTTTTCTCAGGGTATATGCCCAGTAGTGGGATTGCTGGGTCATATGGTAGTTCTATTTTTAGTTTTTTAAGAAACCTCCATACTGTTCTCCATAATGGTTGTTTCAATTTATATTCCCACCAACACGGCAAGAGGGTTCCCTTTCCTCCACACTCTCTCCAGCCTTTACTGTTTGTAGATTTTTTGATGATGGTCATTCTGACGGTGTGAAGTGATATATCATTGTGCTTTTAATTTGCATTTCTCTAATGATTAGCGATGTTGAGCATCTTTCCATGTGTTTGTTGGCAATCTGTATATCATCTTTAGAGAAATGTCTCCTACCAATTTTTGATTAGGTTGCTTGTTTTTTTTGATATTGAGCTACATGAGATGCTTTTATATTTGGAGATTAATCATTTGTCAGTTGCTTCATTTGCAAATATTTCCTCCCATTCTGAAAGTTTTCTTTTCATCTCGTTTATGTTTTTCTTTGCTGTGCAAAAGATTTTAAGTTTCATTACATCTCATTTGTTTATTTTTGTTTTATTTCCATTATTCTAGGAGGAGGGTCAAAAAGAATCTTGATGTGATTTATGTCATAGAATGTTCTGCCTATGTTTTCCTCTAAGAGTTTTATATTGTTTGGCCTTACATTTAGGTCTTTAATGAATTTTGAGTTTATCTTTGTGTATGGTGTTAGGAAGTGTTCTAATTTCATTCTTTTACATGTAGCTGTCCAGTTTTCCAAGCACCACTAATTGAAGAGGGTGTCTTTTCTCCACTGTATATTCTTGCCTCCTTTGTCAAAGATATGTGCATGGGTTTATCTCTGGGCTTTCTATACTGTTCTATAATATTGATTGAATGATTCCTAAAGACAGATTTTTGTCCAAGGTGCAGTGCTTATTAATTAACTTTCCCCTTGTGGTAGATCCTGCAATTTGCCTTCAAGACCAAGATGCACATTTCCTTAGCTGTAGAGAGTTATGGGTCCTGAAAGTTCACAGTGGAGCTCCATCTTAGGAATTGCCCTTGATTGAAGGTTGTTTTCTCACCCAAAGTTATGCTCCCTTGTCATGAACAGCCTGCACCTAAAGACCATTTTATATGGGTGTTCACGTTTCATCCCTTTGGCCCCAATTCAGGAAAACTCTGAAGGGCCAGTACAGTTCCAGATCCCTACAGAATGGGCTAAGGACTCTGTTGCAATTAGATTCCTTTTCAACTTCTCCCTCTGCTCATTTTGCTTTACTCACTTCCTTAGAAGTGTCATTCCTAAGTCTACCACCCAGTAAGCTTCCTGCATGCAAATATCCAGCTCAGAATCTGTTGCCATGGAACCCAACCTAAGATATTTGGTCCCTGAATGATTCCAGAATGCAGATTTAAATGGGAGATTTTGTGGCTGGATCACTTGACAGACTTTTGACTTTGAATACTCAATCACTGATAGTAGGTGGTGTTCTTAAAGCCCTCAGAATTATGTAGCAGAGCAATTGTTATAACCTTCCTGGTGTTGAACTTGAATGGGATACATGCAAATGGAAATGAACTGACTGATGCAATATTTTATGCATTTGAGTAGTAGGTGGAAAGTAATAACTATAAGGACTAGAGAACCATGTAATATTGTTAGATGCTATCCATGAATAATGGAGTCAGTTAAAGGCTGAATTAATGTGAAGTGTAAAAATCAGTGGGATTCCTTGGCAGCTTATAAAACTAATCTCATCTCCTGTACCAAGGGCCTAAAAAACATGAACATTAGTCTTAGACCATAAATATGGGAGTAGCAGCGTTCCAGTGATGTTTGATTCTAAACACAATCAAGTATCTTTACAATAAGATCAGAGTCCTGAGTAGAAATGAATGGGACCATGAAAATTGGAGTGGCTTCATTTGAGATCATGAAATCCTAGATTATTCTTAACCCTCTTGAAGTGAAAATGGCTTACTCTTTCCTGTTAAAGACCAGAACCATCCCAGGTCCTTGTTTTAACATGATGCAGAATCATCTGCTCTGAAAAGAAACATAAACTTCCTTGGAATTTATTCTCATTTCCCTCTCAGCCAGGTTGGAGAAGTGCTGGTCCTGCAAGGAAGGAAGAAATAAATGCCAAAAAAGAAAAAAAAATGCTACAGAATAAGCCAACATGTATCAGCTGGAACCAAGAGAGTATGTATAGGAATGCAATCTGGTGGTTGTGGGTCAAGGGAACCGAACTATAAAGTTGGATATTGGAGAGTGTATCAATATGGGACACTCTCGTAGATATATATTTTATCACTCTGGGGAAAATCCAGAGAGGAGAGGGACCTTGGAAGTTTGGAAAAAGCAATGGCTTACTTTAAGCAATGTAAAAATTTCTGAATAGAAGACACTGACAGAAAAAGTCATAATGTACAGAGAATCTTTCCTACTAAAGAGGATATATTATGCAACACCAGAAAATCCACTATGATATTTGCACATTGATTCACCACCATGTTGATGACATCTTATTAATTAAGGACCAATCAGTCACTTGGTGATAAGTTTACTGCATTGATCCCTTATACCCTGAAAGTGTTAAAATCCATCTTGCATGTAAATGGTGAATATTCTTACCTTCACCACTCCTGTTCACAAGCACAATTTTCAAGGGTTCACAGAGTATCTGACCTATTCACAGTGGATCTCTCAGATCATTGCCTCTGACCAAAGGAAATATTTACAACAGAGATGCAGCAATGGGCATATGAAGATGAGATCCACTATGGCTTCTTAAAAGGTCAGCAGAGGTACAAGCTTAGAGTTGATAACCCATGAATATGGGGCACCATCCTCCAAGATATGGGATACACCATGAATCACTAACAATTAGATGCTGCTTTTCCCCAATAGGTAGAACACTTGGGTCTGGAAACCAAGGAGCATAATAAGTTGTAGTCCTGTTTTCCATCCTTCCAGTTACAGTACTTCCCATCCCCACTACTTAGGCTCTGGAAGTCCAAATTTTGGAGGTGGAGGGATACTTTTGTTAGAGAACTCAAGTCCAATTAAGCTTTAAGCTATGGCTGTCATATGGTAATTTCAAGTTCTTTGTGCACAGAGACATGCAAGTGAAGGAATTCACTTACTGGTAAGAAAATTGACCTTAATCAGCAGTGAGTAGTAAGGCTATTGCTACAAAGTGGTAGTGATAAAGAATATGTTTGACATTCAGTTAATCACTAATATTTCTTTTAGTACCCTGGTACCTCTTATAATTGTAAATAGATAAGTACATCAGCCAAAGCTGAAGAGATAATTAATGAGAGATAAAAGTCATGTTTACCTATGAGGTAAGCCACCTAGACCAATGGAAGTGCTAGAAAGTATGAGGGGAAGATAGAAAATGTATGGAGGAGGGAGAAAATAAGTATCACTTAAGGCCTTGAGACCAACTGCAATAGGGAGAAAATGTAAATCATCCCACTAACCTACGTATTACATGTTTTCACAGGAGATAAGACAAAATGAAATTCTGGAACCAGATGGGGTGAACTTGCTATAAGAAACATGTGGATTAAAATGACACAGAATGGGGACTCTAATGGGTACCATGGTGCACCATAGGTGCTGTGAGTACTGACTTCTGACAACTCACAGCTGAGTCTTTCACCTGGAATATTCCTTGCCTAAAGGTCAGCCTGCCTTCAAATAATAGTTTATGTTAGGGTACAAAGGCCCAAACCTCTTGTCTCCATTTTGGACAGCTCAGCCCTTGGGATGAGCTGAGACCTTTGCACCATAATTTAACTTCAGCCTCTGCTCAGTCCTGCTTCCCTCACCTACACACACTTTGTCCCAAATACATACCCATAAACCTCCTGTGTGCAAACATTTGATTCAGAATCTTTTTTTCTAGGGACCTCACTCTAAAATACTCTGTAATTTAACATCTGTGAAGGAATTATATATAAATACTCAAATAGACACTAAGCATGCCTAAAAGCAAGTCATGTACTTTATGAAATATTGGGTTGCTATATATCTCTTTATTCCTCAAAGGGCAAACAGGGAAAAGAATAGCAAAATGAAATTCATAAAGTAATACTACAGAGAGATGTAAATGAAAAAGCATCCAAAGATTCAGAAGAAGATAATATTAGTGAAATTATTTACAATTGAAACTAGAAGAAACTTTAAAAAGTTGCTTGGCTTATTGCAGGGACTATGTATTGATTTTTAATTTGAAAGGAAAATAGAATAAAGTATCTAAATAAAAGAACAAAGAATTTTTTTTTCATCTTCTATGGCTTACAAAAATATAACTTCTATAGAAAACAGTGATGTAAACCTGGTTATATTTGAATAACCTCATCTATTGTCAAAATTTCAACATATACATATATCTTGATGAATAACAAATCAGTTTATCATGCCCACACATCCACCTGAGCTTCAAACTTTGATATACAACTCTATACCTTATATCTTCAGCTAAATATCCAGTAGGCATCTCAAAGTCAATATTTACAAAACTGAATTATTTATTCAACTTTATTATTGCCTCCCTATTCTTCTCAAACTGCAATTCTTCTCCTCTCATTTTTATATTGGTTGATACCAAAGCATACAACTATTCTAAAAATTTAAACCTTGCTCTTGACTGTGAGCTCTTTCTCATCTTCTATACCTTATTATTTTCCAATTCCAGTCAATTTTCATTTATTAATGTCTCTCCATTCTTCTCATACATAGAATGGGGCATTAGAGCCTCTTATCTCTAAACTGAACTACTAATACAACATTTTTAGTTGAATCCTTGCTTCTGGTTTTTTCTCCAACAAATCCCTTCATACATACCACCAGCATGACTTTTTACCTTGAGGAAAATTGTTTAATGATCTTCCATTGCCTTTAGAATAAAAGACTCCTTAGGATGCTGTACAAGACCCTTTATTCTGTAGTGCCCGCTACTGTTTCATCTCTGTTTCTCACCACCCTCTTCATGTAGGGTTAATTATTATACATGCTTTGAATTGTACTACTTTTCCATCTGGTTTCAAGATCCAACTCAGGCATCCTCTCTTTTGGGAAGGCTTCTCTGATCCACTAGACACAAAATTTTTAAACTTACCAAAAATCAATGTTTGCATCCATTTTTTTTTCTATTCCTGTAACATTCCTGTTTGTTGGAGACAGTCCCTCCCCCAACAAACCCCAACACTTCTATGTGCTGTATAGATTTCATTCATTCTGAAAATAAACTGTTTAAAAATGGATGAAAACTATAAATTATATTACTTCAAAGTGTTTTAGCTAATAGAAAGTTGGCTTTCTAAAAGCCTCTGATATATTCCTGCTTCAGCCAAATAATTTTCTGATGTTCAAAATATAAAATCATGGAATGTTGTCATGAAAATTGATTCATTAATTTTTTTAAGTTAAAATAAAAAGAAAAAGCATCTGAGACCCATGCAAAAAATTGGAGTCCTGGCCCATGTCTGGTTAATAAAATGTCTACTGTGTCCTGGTGTTACTCATTGTGATTTGAAAATTGAAATAATCTAATTGAATTACAAATAATCAGTACATATCTAATATATCATGTGATGTTGAATAGAATATTTTCTAAAATGTAAAACATATAATTAAGAGTAGTTTTCATAAACTCTACTCAGAGCATGTTTGCAACAAAACTCAGCTTATACTTGGGAAATATTCTGAATTATCTCTGATTAAAGCCATTCTGGCAGTCTGACATTTTAATTTATGTTGTATTATTTTCCATTACACTTCCAGTCTTTTCTATTACTCTTATCAGTAAATTTACAGTAACAGAATGTTAAATGAGAGGGTTCAATTTGACCACCTGGATTCGATAGATATGACATTCTGATGTAAGCTGATGAACCTAAAGGTAGAAAATTGTAGGAGAGGTTTGCCCAATTTAATATAAAGCAGGGGAAAAGGGGGCTTCTGGAAGAGAATTGTGAAGAAATTGGTTGGGAAAGAGCTGCTGTTGTAAAAAGGTACTATTCCACCAAGGGAGAAAGAAAAGTATTCCATAGGAAGAAACAGAGACCAAGAGTAATACAGGAAGATGAACTACTTGGGTAGCATAGCAAAGGGAGGTCTCTACTATGTCTGGGACATAATACTACTTTTCTCTGAATGGGGGCCAAAATTTTCAGGCATGTTTTTCTGAATCAAATGAAAAACTCATAGTAAAGTATCCCTATCTGAGGGCAATTTACATCCAGCACAAAAGTTCTACATGGTAAAAAGCCATAGAACTCCAAATATGAGTGCCTGTGTGGAGAGACAGAAAGTCAAGGAGTGAAGTGAGCAACTACCTGTAATGATAGGCACCCCCAGCAACATGAGATGGTGATTACCCAAGAGAAACTGTTATGTATAAGCATGACTATGCCCAGAGAAAAGTGCCATATTGTAAATTTCACACAAGAGCTTCCAGTCAATATTTGACCTTTCTTCCTAGGCTACACTTCAAGGGACTCCAGATGAGGGAAGGGAAAATATTTGGCATTAAATTAAGTTTACAATTTTATTTCCTGTGATTAGAAATTCTAAATACTGAGTTCAAACTGTGTGTGAACTTTTTAAGTATCTTAGGAATTTCCATTTCTTAATAAGGACTTGAATTAATGAAACTTCTCTAACATTTTATCAAAGGACAGAGAAAAATTACCTCACTGAATTATTTTTTAAAAATCAATGGGAGGCTACAATAGGGTTGTGTTTATCTTACTGCCTTTGAGTCATGCTTATTAAGCATATCAATCATAACTTTGTTATTTATCCCTCCTCTCTCATTTAACTTGAACCTTCCTAAAACTTTGGCTCCATCCCGTCAACAGTTTACATTAATTAAATTATTTCATGTTTAAAATAAAATAAAATTTTTGAAACTTTCATTTTATTTTTGCCTCAATTCACTTCTTTCCTAAGCCAGGATTTTCCAAATAGGCATCTACATTCAGTGCTTCCATGTCCTCACCTTACGTGTACCACCATATACTATATACAATATAGTGTATGTATATATATATATATATATATATTACACTTTTTGTAATACATATCTATCTAATAATGAAAGAAAATTAATTATCTTCCTGTTAGCATACTCTATCCACCAAGAGATTGCCAGTGTCATCTGTAAAAACATTCTTAGCTGAACACCTTACAAGAACAGGTAGTATGCTGGATTTAGCCTATGGCATATAGACTAGTTCTAGCTTCTACCCTTGTACCTACTTTTTTTTTTTTTTTTTTTTTTTTTTACCATAGAGCATCTGGAGTAATCCTTTCTAAACTGTAAGTCATATTGCGCTCCTCTCTACTTAAACCTCCTACTGGTTCCTCATCTTGCTCAGGGTAAAAGAAAGCTTTGACAATGTCATAAAAAGTTCTAAGTGATTTTCCTATACTTTCCTTTTTAAGGACTTAACTTTTTGTAAATTTTAAGAAGCAGTTTTTAGGTTCACAGAAAAATTGAGGGAAAGATGTAAAGATTTCCCACATATTCCCTGTGTCCACACATGTATAACCTCTCACCATTATCAATATCCTGTACTAGAGTGATACATTTGTTAGCATCGGTGAACCTACACTGACACATCATAATTAACAAAAGTGCATAGTTTACATTAGGGTTCACTCTTGTTGTTGTACATTTTATGGATTTGGACAAATGTATAATGATATGCATTCATTATTATAATTTAATACAGAGCATTTTCACTGCACTGAAATTGTTTCATGCTATACCTAGTCATTCCCTACCACCATTACTGACAACCACTGATTTTTAACTGTCTCCATAGTTTTATATATTCCAGAATGTCATGTAGTTGGAATCATACAGAATGTAGTCTTTTCATATTGGCTTATTTCATTTAGTAACATGTATTTAAGATTAATCCCTCAGTATTTATACTTACACGTTTGTCCATATTGATCAAGTACCAAAGCCATTGAAAAAGGCAACACTTCACCTTTCACCTCTACCCATACCAATCAACCACAAGTGAAAATAAGCACAGCTATGTCATATTACTTCATGCCAGAAATCATCACTTCTGCCAAGAATTACTATTGCTATTTGGTGAGTAATTTAGCTCTACAACCTCATTCTCAGTGTCTGTTATTTATAGGTATTTATGGTGCTCATTATCTTAACCTGAGTTTCCCCCAAGAATAGCACTTATAATAAAGTTTTCTGTGTAAATAATCTATTTGTGAATGTTATTACAGAGAGCAGGAGTGGAGCAGAGTGGGAGCATGGAAATAGGAAGTATTTATTTATCAGCTCATATATCCTATTGGCCAAATGTCAGCCCAACCTTGCTCTGTGCCTTAAGTCCCCTTCACTTTTGAGTTCTGTATATATGAGTGGCAGATGTGTTTGTGTACCTGAGGTTCTAGGAAGACAAGGAAGTTGTGGCTGCAAGGCATGCATGAACATCAAGCTGCTGTTTAAGCCTGTATGGAACTAGACACTGCAGAAGTATTTTCAATAGGACAAGACCTAGTGGGTATGATGATGTATACAGAAGAGAATCAATGCACTGCTTATTACAATACCTATTAATAATTATATGTTTTATATTTTGTTCTCCAACTTGATATATTTCTATGAAGTTTTGGTTGGCCTTGTTCACTGCTGTTGTGCACTAATGCCTAGTACAGAATATATTAGAAAAGTATTTTTGCTCAATAATATTTTATTTTATTTATTTATTTATTTTATTTATTTTGGTACGCGGGCCTCTCACTGTTGTGGCCTCTCCTGTTGTGGAGCACAGACTCCGGATGCGCAGGCTCAGTGGCCATGGCTCACAGGCCCAGCTGCTCCACGGCATGTGGGATCCTCCTGGACTGGGGCACAAACCCACGTCCCCTGCATCAGCAGGCAGACTCTCAACCACTGCGCCACCAGGGAAGCCACTTGCTTGATAATATTTTAAAAGAAAAATGAAATAAAATAACAAAATAATTATACTCTAAATTCTCCACTAAAAGTGTTTCAAAGAATATTTTTCTTACTGTTGTATAAAATGTAACTTAACTTCAAAAATTGTTCAATTTAACTTTGAATAATGCTAATTAGCAATATGCAGAAAGATTTAAAGTGCTAAATTCGAGAGAAAATGTCAGGACTTCCCTGGTGGGGCAGTGGTTGGGAGTCTGCCTGTCAACACAGAGGACACAAGTTTGAGCCCTGGTCCAGGAAGATTCCACATGCCACGCAGCTACTAAGCCTGTGTGCCACAACTACTGAGCCCATGTGACACAATTACTGAAGCCCACGTGCCTAAAGCCTGTGCTACACAACAAGAGAAGCCACCGCAATGAGAAGACCACACACCAGAACAAGGAGTAGGCCTCACTCTCTGCAACTAGAGAAAAGCCCGTGAGCAGCAATAAGACACAATGCAACCAAAAATAAACAAATAAATTTATTTTTTAAAAAAGAGTTTCATTTAAAAAAATTTAAAAATAGAAAAAATGGCACATATTTTTATAGGATGAAGGTGCAGAATAGCTGCGTTATATTTAAAGCATTTTAAGCTTGAAGAAACACAAATATCTTATGAATATGCATTTATATCACAGAATTTTTTTTAATTTAAAAACTTAATATCTCAGTTCTCATAAGCAGTAATGATTAATAATATATGTAGTCTTCCTTGATTTTCTGGAAAGTAAATTATGTTTTCTTAAGGTATATTGAATGCATTTCAGGTCTCAGAGGCATCTTAAGAAATTTACTCTCAGGGCAATTTTATTCATGTATTTATTAGGGACTAGGATGTCTGATTTAACCTCATGACTTTCTGTGTAGGATATTATGATCAATTGTACTCTTTGCACAAGGTTCTGTATAATGGAATTTTATGTCGACACAATATATGACTTCTCCATTTCCACAGAATATAAAAAGCTTCACTCCTCCATTGCCTACTATCAATTACAAAATGAACATTCTGCATTCTGCTGTGCAAAGTTAGCAATATTTAACCAAAACTGACAGGGCACTTGAAAACCAAGTGAACCAAGGCTCATTACGGTGAAGCTGAAGGTCTTCTTTACATGACATATACACCATAATAACCAGTGATCTATACAGATGTAATGTGCTTGGGTCACTCAAACAAATGGGAATAAAGTTCTGTATTTCATGGGTAGAAATATTGCTTTAACTAAGAGAGTATGAACCAGAAAAGAAGTTAATTGCATTTGAAAAGAGTTTGAGAATCATACTGTCCTACAACCTTGTGAATTTGCACAATGAGATATTATTTCCACAGAGATCAGTACCACAAAGGACCCCTAAAAACTGCACTGAGTAGTAAGTTTAAAATTAAATAAAAGTAAAAAAGTCAAGTTTATGCCAGTTTACCATTCCTTTAGGTAAAATCTCTGTACAACTTCACTCCCATATAAGCAGAAATTTCCAGGAAAACTAAAACAGCATATGAGTGAGTGTGGTAGCTTAATGGGTATGTGATACTAACCAAAAGAAAATGAATTTCATATGCTGGGTCCTGGTTTTCCAAGAGGAAAAATGAACTTACCAAAAATATTTCAAGTCTAATTAGAAAATTGAAAAGCAAGAACCAGATATTATTAAATAATCTGCAGCCTAAAATGAGCTGTGGAAACACTTCTCACTTACTTTTCTTGAGGGGGGGGGTGGATAACATCTGTCATTTATTTTTTTTTATTTCTAACACTTGGACTTATAATTGGTCATCAAAATTTTTTTAAGTTTTTTTTGGAGTATATTTGATTTACAATGTTGTGTTAGTTTCAAGTATACAGCAAAGTGAATCAGTTATTCATATTCATATACATATACATATATCCACTCTTTTTGTATATTCCTTTCCCATATAGGCCACTGCAGAGTTTTGAGTAGAGTTCCCTGTGCGATACAGTAGGTTCTTTTTAGTTATCTATTTTACATATAGTAGAATGTATATGTCAAACCCAATCTCCCAATTTATCCCTCCCCCACCTTATCCCCTGGTAACCATAAGTTTATTTTCTACAACTGTGACTCTACCTCTGTTTTGTAAATAAGTTCATTGTACCACTTTTTAGATTCCACATATAAGTGATATCATATGATATTTGTGTTTCTCTGTCTGACTTCACTCAATATGACAAACTCTAGGTCCATCCATGTTGCTGCAAATGGCATTATTTTGTTTTTCTTTTTATGGCTGAGTAATATTCCATTGTATACATGTATGACATCGTCTTTATCCATCCCTCTATTGATGGACATTTAGGTTGCTTCCATAGCCTGCTACTGCAGTGAACATTGAGATGCATATATTTTTTGAATTATGGCTTTCTCCAGGTATATGCTTAGGAGTGGGATTGCTGGATCATACAGTAGCTCTATTTTTAGTTATTTTAAGGAACCTCCATACTGTTCTCCATAGTGGCTGTACCAATTTACATTCCTACCAACAGTGGAGGAAGGTTTGCTTTTCTCCACATCCTCTCCAGCATTTATTTTTGGTAGATATTTTGATGAAGGCCATTCTGACTAGTGTGAGGTAGTATCTCATTGTAGTTTTGTTTTGCATTTCTCAAATAATTAGTGATGTTGAGCATCTTTTCATGTGCTTTTTGGTGATCTGTATGTCTTCTTTGGAGAAATGTCTGTTTAGATCTTCCATCCATTTTTTGATTGGATTTTTTGTTTTTTGATATTGAGCCACGTGAGCTGTTTGTACATTTTGGAGGTTAATCCCTTGTTGTTTGCTTCATTTGAAATATTTACTCCCATTCTGTGTGCTTTCTTCTCATTTTGTTGATGGTTTTCTTTTCTGTGCAAAAGCTTTTAAGTTTATTTAGGGCTCATTTGTTTATTTTTGTTTTTATTTATATTACTTTAGGTGGTGAATCGAAAAATATCTTGCTGTGCTTTATGTCAAAGAGTGTTCTGCCCACATTTTCCTCTAAGAGTTTTATAGTGTTTGGGCTTACATTTAAGTCTTTAATCCATTTTGAGTTTATTTTTGTGTATGGTGTTAGGGAGTGTTCTAATCATTATTTCATATGTAGCTGTCCAGTTTTCCCAGCACCATAATTGAAAAGACTGTCTTTACTCCGTTGTACATTCTTGCCTCCTTTGTCATAGATTATGTGACTGTAGTTCTGTGGGTTTATAACTGGATTTGCTATCTTGTTGCACTGATTGATAATTCTGTTTTTGTGCCAGGACCATACTGTCTTGAAGACCATAGCTTTGTAGCATAGTCTGAAGTCAGGGAGCCACATTCTACAGCTCCATTTTTCTTTCTTAAGATTGCTTTGGCTACTTGGGGTCTTTTGTGCTTCCATACAAACTGTAATTTTTTTGTTCCAATTTCATGAAAAATGTCATTGGTAATTTGATAGAGATTGCACTGAATCTGTAGATTGCTTTGGGTAATGTAATCATTTCCACAAGATTGATTCTTGCAATCCAAGAACATGGTATATCTCTCTATCTGTTTGTGTCATCTTTGATTTCTTTTATAAATATTTCATAGTTTTCTGCATGCAGGTCTTCTGCCTCCTTAGGTACGTTTATTCCTAGGTATTTTATTCTTTCTGATGTGATGGAAAATGAGATTGTTTCCTTTACTTCTCTTTCTGATCTTTCATTGTTAGTGTATAGGAATGCAAGAGATTTCTGTGCATTAATTTTGTATCTTGCAACTTTACAAAATTCACTGGTGAGCCCTAGTAGTTTTCTGGTAGCACCTTTAGAATTTTCTATGTATAGTATTATGTCATCTTCAAACAGTGACAGTTTTACTTCTTTACCAGTTTGGATTCCTTTTATTTATCTTTCTTCTCTGAATTCCGTGGCTAGAACTTCCAAAACTATGTTGAATAAAAGTGGTTAAAGTGCACATATTTGTCTTGTTCCTGATCTTAGAGGAAATGCTTTCAGTTTTTCACCATCGAGAATGATGTTAGCTGTGGGTTTGTCATATACTGTCTTTATTATGTTGAGGTAGATTCCCTCTATGCCTACTTTCTAGATAAATTTTATCATAAATGGGTGTTGAATTTTGTCAAATGATATTTCTGCATCTATTGAGGTTTTTATCCTTCAGTTTGTTAATATGATGTATCATATTGATTGATTTGTGTTTACTGAAGAATTCTTGCATCCCTGGAATAAATCCCACTTGATCATGGTGTATGATCATTTTGATGTGTTGTTGCATTCTGTTTGCTAATATTTTGTTGAAAAATTTTGCATCTATGTTTATCAGTGATATTGGTCTGTAATTTTCTTTTTTGTGAAATATTTGTCTCATTTCGGTATCAAGCTGGTGGAAGCCACATAGAATGAGTTTGGGAGTGTTTCTTCCTCTGCGATTTTTTGAAAGAGTTTGAGAAGTATGCATGTTAGCTTTTTCTAGATGTTTGATAGAATTCACCTGTGAAGCCATGTGGTCCTGGACTTTTGTTTGTTGGAGGATTTTTAATCACAGTTTCAATTTCATTGCTTATGATTGGTCTGTTTATATTTTCTATTTCTTCCTGGTTCAGTCTTGGAAGGTTGTACCTTTCTAAGATTTTGTCCATTTCTTCCAAGTTGTCCATTTTATTGACATATAGTTGATGGTAGTAGTCTCTTTTGGCATTTTGTATTTCTGCAGTGTCATTTATAACTTCTCATTTTTCATTTCTAATTTTTTTGATTTGAGTCCTCTCCCTTTTTTTCTTGATGAGCCTGGCTAAAGATTTATCAATTTTGTTTACCTTCTCAAAGAACCAGCTTTTAGTTTCATTGACGTTTGCTATTGTTTTCTTCTTTCTATTTCATTTATTTCTGCTCTGATCTTTATGATTTCTTTGGGTTTTGCTAGTTCTTCTTTCTCTATTTGCTTTATGTGTGAGTTTAGCTTGTTTATTTGAGATTTTTCTTGTTGCTTGAGGTAAGGTTGTTTTGCTATATACTTCCTTCTAGAAATGCTTTTGCTGCATCCCATAAGTTTTGGGTCATCGTGTTTTCATTGTCATTTGTCTCTAGGTATTTTTTAATTTCCTCTTTGATTTCTTCAGTGATCCATTGGTTATTTAATTACATAATGTTTAGGCTCCATGTGTTTTTGTTTTTTACATTTTTTCCCCTTTAATTGATTTCTAATCTCATAGTGTTGTGGTTGGAAAAGATTCTTGATATCATTTTAATTTTCTTAAATTTACTCCAGTTTGATTTGTGACCCAAGGTGTGATCTATGTTGGAGAATGTTCTGTGTGCACTTGAGAAGAAAGTGTATTCTGCTGCTTTCAGATGGAATGTCCTATAAATATCAATTAAGTATACCTGGTCTAATGTGTCATTTAAGGACTGTGTTTCCCTATTAATTATCTGTCTGGATGAGCTGTCTATTGGTGTAAGTGGGGTATTAAAAGCCTCCACTATTATTGTGTTACTGTTAATTTTCCCTTTTATGGCTGTTAGAATTTGCCTTATATATTGAGGTGCTTCTATGTTGGGTGCATATATACTTACAATAGTTATATCTTCTTGGATTGATCCCTTGATCATTATGTAGTGTCCTTTCTTGTCTCTTGTAACAGTCTTTATCTTAAAGTCTATTTTGTTTTATATGACTATTGCTACTCCAGCTTTCTTTTGATTTCCATGTGCATGGAATATCTTTTTCCATCCTCTCACTTTCACTCTGTATGTATCCCTAGGTCTGAAGTGGGTCTCTTGTAGACAGCATATATACAGGTCTTGTTTTTGTATCCACTCATTCAGTCCATGTCTTTTGGTTGGAGCATTTAATCCATTCACGTTTAAGGTAATTATTGATAGGTATGTTCCTATTGCCATTTTCTTAATTATTTTGTGTGGTCTTTTGCAGGTCTATTTTCTTCCCTTTCTCTTTTTTTCTTCTTCTCTTGTTTTTCCTGCCTAGAGAAAGTCCTTAAGCATTTGTTGTAAAGCTGGTTTGGTGGTGCTGAATTCTCTTAGCTTTTGCTTGTCTGTAAAGCTTTAGATTTCTCCATCAAATCTGATTGAGAACCTTGCTGGTTAGGGTATTCTTGGTTGTAGGTTTTTCCCTTTCATCACTTTAAGTATATCATATCACTCCATTCTGACCTGCAGGGTTTCTGCAGAAAAATCAACTGATAAACTTATGGGGATTCCCTTGTATATTATGTGTTGTTTCTTCCTTGCTGCTTTTAATATTTTTTCTTTGTATTTAATTTTTGTTAATTTGATTAATATTTGTCTTGGCATGTTTTTTTGTCCTGGGTTTATCCTTTATGGAACTCTCTGCATTTCCTGGACTTTGTTCAAAATTTCCTTTCTCATTATAGGTAAGTTTTTGACTATAATCTCTTCAAATATTTTCTCAGGCCTTTCTCTTTTTTTTCTTCTTCTGGGACCCCTGAAATTCAAATGTTTTTGTGTTTAATGTTGTCTCCAAAATCTTTGAGACTGTCTTCATTTTCTTCTTTCATTTTTCTGTTCAAAAGCAGAGATTTCCACCATTCTGTCTTCCAGGTCACTTATCTGTTCTTCTGCCTCAATTATTCTGCTATTGATTCCTTCTAGTGTATTTTCATTTCAGTTATTGCATTGTTCATCTCTGTTTGTTGGTTCTTTAGTCCTTCTAGGTCTTTGTTAAACTTTTCTTGTGTCTTCTATATCCATGCCTCCATTCTCTGAGGTCTTGGATACCATCTACTATCATTACTCTGATTTCTTTCTCAGGCATACTGCCTATCTCCTCTTCTTTTTGTTGTTCTTGTAGGTTTTGTTTTTTCTTGCTCCTTCATCTGCAACAAATTTCTTTGCCATCTCATTTTGTCAGAGTTACTGTGTTTGTGGTCTCCTTTCCACAGGCTGCCACATCATAGTTCCCCTTGCTTCTGGTATCTGCCCCCAGTTGGGTGAGTTTGGTCTAGAGGCTTATGCCATTATCCCCTTGATAGGGGATTTAATAGGTGTTGTGGTGACTAGATCTTGCCCAGGATATTGAGAGGAGCCTCCCCTTTGCTCTGTGGTTGTCACTGCCTTATCAGGGGTCAGGTCTGCTCCCTAGTTGTTGTAGTAGAGGCCACCAGATCTGTTTCCTAGCTGTAATTCTGATCTGCAGCACAAGGTAGGTGGAACTGGAGCACTCCCACTAGGAGAGAAGCCACTGAATATTCTTCCTCTGGAGTTGTTCACCTGTGAATGTGTTCTGTTGTGTCCACTTTTGTCCATTGTGTGGGCTCACAAAGCACACTTTTGTTGGCACTGCTCTCAGTACTGCCTTAGCTATAGGTAAGTTTGCAATTGGCCCAGGTGACTCTCAGGCATTGTTTTCACCAGGCCACTGGCACAGATCACTGAGGTCAGGTCCCAGGACTGCAGTAGTTGTGCACCTAGACTCACTGTGGAAGATATAGAGGCAGCTCAGACTCTGGCCTGGATCAAGCCCCACATGTACATGCCCACAAACCCCAGAGCTGCTAATGCCAGACCCATCCCAGCTGTAGGAGCACTTGTTGCCCTTTCAGATGTTTCACAGGTGCTAAATTTAGGAAACCATCCGTGGAGATGTAACTCGTGTGTAGCCATAACTCCACACTGTGCAGCCGTGAGGAGAGATTTCATCTTTTCTTTCCTTATTACATGGCCCCTGGGGCTCAGCTGTGTTTTCAGCCCTTCCTCTGGGTGGTTTCCTAGTTGGGGAGCTATCCGTGCCCTCCTGGGACAGAGCGGGCAGGTCCTGGTACCAGCTGATGTATTTCCTAGCAGCAAGAGCTATCTGCATGCTCCCAAGACAGTGGGGCAGGTCCCGGCACCCACTGACAGATATCCTAGTAGGGGCAGCTATCCATGCCCTCCCAGGACAGTATGACAGGTCCTGGCACCCACTGGCAGATTTTCTAGTAGCAAAAGCTATCCATGCTCCAGGGACGGTGGGGAATGTCCTGGCACCCACTGACAGATCTACTGGGGGAGCTATCTGCACACTCCCACGGCTGCAGGGCATGTTTTGGCACTGACTGACAGATTTCCTAGTTGCGGAATCTATCTGCCCCCTTGGGACAGGGTGGGCAGGTCTGGGGGCCCACTGGCAGAATTCCTATTGGCAGGAGTTTCTGTACCCTTCCAGGTCAGCATGGCAGGTCCTTGGGCCCTCTGGTGGAATTCCTAGTGGCAGGAGCTGTCTATGCCCTTCTGGATCAGCAAGGGCAGGGTCTGATGTCTGACTGTGTGTCTAGAAGAGGCAACCAGTATCTCCCTCTGGAGCCCGAGATGGTGGTGGCAATTCATGCCAGCCCCTGGAGCTCCCATAAGCAGTGTCTTGTTGCCTGGGTGCATTCAAAGAGAAATAAGCTCTTCTGGTGGCCCTGCCCCTCTCCTCATACAACTCCCAATAATGGTGCCTTGCCTGTCTGGCGGGACCAAGCTTTTGCCTAGTTCACCCTCCACTGCCATGGCCCAACTTCTTAAGGCTGTTTCCACACCTAACCCTGGGTCTCTCCCTGGAACTGAGCTCTGGAGTCTGAGCTTCAAGCACCCAAACCCCACCCTCACCAAAAGAGGAATATCTTAGTTTGGGGAGTGCAGGGTGGTGGTGGTGGTGACTCCCTATGAAGGTTACTCCCCATTTTGCCTTCCACAAACCAGTTTCTCCTCTCTCTTCTTAGGTCCTGAAGCTCCTCCTCTGTCCAGGCTGATCTCCCCACTGATCTCCCCAAGGTACAGGAAATTTTCCTCCTTTACAGCTCCCTCCCCAGGACACAGGTCCAGTTCTGTTTCCTTCTTTTTCTTTTTCCCTTTGTCCTACCTGGTTATGTGTAGGTTTTCTTGTCTTTTTGGATGTCTGAGGTCTCCTGTTGGTGCTCAGTAGCTAATCTACCTTAATCATTCCACTTGTAGATGTGTTTTCAATGTTTCTGTAGTAGGAGATGAACTCTACTTCCTACTCCTCTGCCATCTTGATCTCTCTCTCATTTACTATTTTTTTAAAAAAATTATTCACTCATTTATTTATTTTTTGGCTACATTGGCTCTTCTTTGCTGCACACGGGCTTTCACTAGTTGCAGCGAGCGGGGGGTACTTTTTGTTGCAGTGCGTGAGCTTCTCATTGCAGTGGCTTCTCTTGCTGCAGAGCATAGGCTCTAGGCACTGAGGCTTCAGTAGTTGTGACACTCATACTCAGTAGTTGTGGCTCATGGTCTCCAAAGCACAGGATCAGTAGTTATGGTGCACGGGTTTAATTGCTCCACAGAATGTGGGATCTTCCTGGGCCAGGGCTCAAACCTGTGTCCCCTCCACTTTCAGGTGTATTCTTAACCAGTGCACCACCAGGGAAGTCCCTCTCATTTACTTTTAACTTATGTTTTTTCCTTCAGTCAGTCAGTCACTTAAAAAAAAGAATCATTGGTATGTTTGTTCTTTCATTTGAAAAAGCGGATAGGTTTGATTTAAGACAGACAAGACTTATGTCCTCTTAAAGCTTTCTCATGCTATTATCTTCTTCTTGGATTATAGCTGCTGTGATATTTGCTTCTAGCCCTATCTTATCAGTAATATCTAGATTTCCCAGTTGATGTATTGGATTTTTATTTACACCTCTCTTCCTGGCACAGTTTGCCCTTCTAGTTTTGTTAGCTTCTTTGATTTCAGTTGAGCAAAAACCAAAACAAAACAACAAACATGAAACAACTTCTTATCACCATGATGCTAGCTGCAGCTGCAGAGATTTGACTGCCATGTGTTGCCCTCCCCCAACCAGGGGGCTTTCTGGCATCAAATATTGAACACTGACTATAAAACATACAATAGAGTCATATTCATTCTACCTATAAGCCAATTTCAGAAACCAAAATTTATTGATCATACCATTATGTTATTTTCTAGAGTGAAAACCTGATTGCTTTAATGAAATCTCATGGTCAAGGGAATAATAAAAATAACTATTTTTCTTTTCAATTTGTAGAAAAAAATATGTTTCTCTAAAATTATTTCTTCAGGCTTTGAAAGAAAAATTTATTTTTTGTCCCCAGGTTTATTGAGAAATAACTGACAAATAAAAATTGTATACATTTAAGTATACAACATACTGTTTTGATATAGATGTACATTGTGAAATGATTACCAGAAACAAGCTAATTAACATATCCATCACCTCTCATAGCTACCTTTCTGTGTGTGATGAGAACACTTGAGATCTATTCTCTTACCAAATTTCAAATATATAGTACACTATTATTAATTATAGTTACCATATTGTACATTAGGTATCCAGAACTTATTCATCTTATAACTGAAAGTTTGTACCATTTGACCATCATCCTCCATTCCCCCCACCCGCAATGCCCAGCAAGTACCACTCTACTCTCTGTTAGTATGAGTTTCACTTTTTAAAATTCCACATATAAGTGAGGTTATGCAGTATTTATCTGTCTGTGCCTGGCTTATTTCACTTAGCATAGTGTCCTCCAGATTCATCCATGTTGACACAAATGGCAGGATTTCCTTCATTTAAGGCTGAATAATACAAATTATTTAAGTTGTCAAAGAAGGGACAAAATGTGATGAAAAGTGCAGCTAGATTGCATTAGGCCACCTTCTGGTGTCCCTACTGTTTATCTTAACCTTGGGATCTTCAACCAGTTAATATGGGGTTCTAAAGGATCCCTGCTTTCTCTTTAATGCACTTATCTGCTTGACACTGTCATCCTCCACTTGTAAGAGATGAGATCAGACTAGATATATCAAAATCGTATTAGGTCTTAAGTGATAACAAAAGGGTAAAAATGAGAGAGGATATTATCCTTATTGGTCCCAACCCAATTCATGTAGCATATGAATGTGATGTTCTTAAACATGTCTGCCCCTAAGCAAAGATATGTAAGCCTCATCTTCCTAGTTTCAGGACACTGTCTTAAAACAAACCTCTTTCCTGGATGAATTATAAACTTTTCTGGGAAAAGCACACACTGTTCAAAAACAAGTGTGCTTAAGTATAATATTATGAATCAACATTCAATCTATAGAAATATCTATGCTATACTAGAGGTTTAGTTTAAAGATCAGGTATTTCACAATGGTGTAGAAGTATTGAAAAAATAACCTAAATATAAATGAGAGTATGATGATCCCTGTACTGGATATGGTACAATGAACTGTGTGATAGAGTAGTGTAAAAACCATTTTACAATATTGTCATGAGTTCAGGATTATAGCTTTCTATGTGATCATATTGAACACAAGATGTGTATAATTCTTACCTTAATTTTATTTCCACAGATTTAAAACATACATGCAAGATGATAATCTTTGCAGGAATTTGAAGTGTATGAGGAATGAAACTATTAGATTGAATATAAAACCAATGGTGAGTCAAAAGTGGTCAAATAGAGCAGTTACCCATGGTTGATTTATGAATCAATGAAAGGAAATGGATGGCAATATTAAAATTGATAAAAATGAACTGAAAAAAAACTGTGTCACAAGTTATATTTGGTACTCAAATAATTTTACTCATTTAATCTTCACAAAATTATTGATGGAAAAGATCAGTGTCCTCCCCTTGTATGCCACCAATTTTTTGATTCTTTACTATTGTATGTTGTCATTTATTCAGTTATTTGATAAATATTTAAGAGTTATCTGATATGTTCTTGTACTACAAAAATCCTCAAAATACCATATTAGATAAGTAGTATTGTGTTACAAATACAAAAATAAGATTAATAAGTTAACAAAGGTGGGACTGAAATGCATGTGCTTTTAATCACTTTTCTATATATTTTTTGATATATAGTTCTGCTTTTCCTTTATATTTAATACATTTTGCTCTAGGTATAAAATCTATGTATACCTTTGCACATATACCTTAAAAGTATTAATTTTAAAAGAAATAACCATTTACATAAATATTATCATAAACATTAAAAGCATTTTCTAAGTGATCATATTTTAGAATATATTATCAAAAATGTTACAATAACAAAATATTTTCATATTATAATGAAAAGATCATTTTTTTCTTTCCTTGTTGAGCACTAGTCTATCAATATAATGCAGTTAAGTTTGAATCTCTTTGTCTGCATGTTAAACACATTAAGCTAAATAAAACTTAAATATGTCAGGGTCATAGTTGCAGTTTTATTCTCCTACCATTACAGAACAATAGTGTTTCAAACCTACAAACAACTTTTCTTCATGACTGATGTCACTACTATTTTGCCCTTCGAGGTTAACATTTATTGATTTTGCTTTTACTTTGATTGGATCTTACCTACCTCGGTGCTTCAGTAAATTGAAACCTTCTGCAGTTCATGGAAGAAAACCTAAGAGCAAGGTTATGAGAAAATGTACGCTGACCTCAATTTGCTTCAGACTATATTGGTAAAATCATTGTCACTGTGTTGCAGATGTGACTTTAATTGGATTTGTGTAAATTCAATCCATAATATTCTGGACAGCTGATTGAATATTGGCCAGAAGTTGTAAGAATTAAAATAGTTTAAAAATTAAATATATAAATATTTGAGACGATTTTATCAAAATACTACACTATTCCTATATACATTAACTTCTATACATCCATTAAATCGATTCAACAATTTATGTGAATATCTATTGTGTCATGTGCTTGTTATGGGGGTTACAAAACAAAATATAGTGTGGTCTTACCCTTACAGAGTTCACAAAATAGTAAAGGATGTACCAAAGTTAATTAAAAATTTTGGTATGTTCTGACAAATTATAAATATTATAGGAACTGTGGGAACACAAATTAAAACATGGCCATAAAAACCATGGAACAAACTGGAGCTTTTTTGTGAGTAAAATGGGAGTCATTATTGGTAATTATGCTGGAACAACAAGGGTCAACAAATTGTGCATGGAAACTGGGGTAATGGGCACACTAGTCTGGCAAAGGTAGAATACTACACAAGGGACATCTGAAATTAAATTTAAATTGGGAGTTACTCAAAGAGAGAGAGTGGACAAAAATAAAGAAAATTCAGTCATATAATAGCATAAGCAGAAGCACTGAGAAGGAAAAGGACCTGGAAAATCTGATGAATGCAGCAAAAGATATAGTGGCAGATATGATTTGGGAGAAACTGAGGCAAGATTGTGAAGTTGATTTTGTGTTATGTTATGTAGTTTAATATTTATGCTGTCTAAAGATTGAAAGACAGCTTAGCATGTAGCTAAGTTGCCAAACTTTGCTGCCTATTAGAATCACTGGGTAAATTTTTAAAAATTCAGCTGCCTAGGTTGCACACAATACTAATTAAGTTGAAATGTTTACCGGTAGAATTCAGACATTAGTGGTTTTTAAAGATCCCAGGTCATTCTAATTTGCATCCACATTTGGGAATCACTGGCTAAAGCCATATAGACATCAATTTCAGGTCATTTGGCAACTTCTGAATAGTGTCCACCTAAATGGGCCTTTTTTATATTCCTCCATTATGTCAAACAATAATTTGAACACATTTTCATGACCTGTTTATTCTGAATACAATGCACCTTTATTCAGATCTCTGTTCAATATCACCTCTCCAGAGAGAAATACTCTGACCACCTGATCTAAAATAGTAATCCTTGTCCCTTTTTCACCCAATAACACAAATCAGTGTGTCTTCTTATTAGTTATGTGTAGCTGATATTTTACCATGTATTTATTTTTTTGTGTATTTACTTTCTGCCACACACATTATTAGAATATAAACTCATTGACAGCAGGGATATCACAGACAGACTTTCATACCTCTAACACCTAAACAGTCCTGGTACATAATAGGTATTCAATAAATACTTGCTAAATGAGTGAATTACTATGAAAATAAGGAGGGTAAAGTAACCATCTTTTGTCTTTCAGAGTAGTTAAAATGTTCCCATTTTAAAGAGAGAGACAAACTCTCCATAAATATAAAGTTGTTTTTATCATTTCTCTGTTTTAAATTTGAGATTTATGTGAGAAAATAAAGTTTGTTTTCTTTTCAAGAGATTATGTCAAGTAAAATGGAACTTTGAAGTTATAGAGATCATCCAGAAACCCTTGCTAAATTTGCTGAATTTGTGGTGCATTGTTCATTTTTACCAAAAATTAACTGAACTGAAAGCTGCATCACGCACAGTGATGGGTGATGACTTCCCCCTGACACAAATCTATTGTTCTGAACCAATGTGACAATCTTGCCACAATTTTTAGTGGACATTAAAATTTTATTTATCTAAGGCTTCTAGACATTGAGAATTCAATACAGTTTCTATAGCAAAAAAATATAAAATATAACCAGGGGCATACAGATTCAGTGTTCATCATTTAATATTTTTCTCCCTTTATTAATTTGGATGCTCTGAGAAAGGTGAACAAACTCAAACCAGTTTGAGGATTTCTCCAGGATTTTCCCAGTTTTAGTTCTACAAGTCACAGGTAGGCATAAGTAATCAGAAGACACATCAATTTGTGTAAATGGGTACCTTAGTTCCACTTACCCAATACATCATGTCTGGCTTTCAACAAAAAATTAAAGGATATACAAAAAGGCAAAAAGCATAGTCTGAAGATACAAAGCAAACATCAAAACCAGACTCAGATATGGCAAATATTTTAGAATTATCAGGCTAGAAATTTAAAATAATGATGTTAAAAAGGCTAAGGCTATAAAGGAAATGGTGGACAACACACAGAAACAGAAGGGTAATGCAAGCAGAGTTAAAAACTCTTTGAAAAAATCAAAAGGAAATGCTAGCAAAAAATTGTAACAGGAATGAGGAATGCCTTTAATGGGTTTGTCACCTTATACATGGCTGAGGAAAGAATGAGTGAAGTTTAATATATGTCAATAGAAATATAAAACTGAAATAGAGAAAAATAAAAAAATAGAAAAGAGGAAAGGAATATCCAAGAAACGTGAGACAATTACAAATGGTGTAACATACACATAATTGGAATACCAAAAAGAGAGAAAGGAACAGAAGAAATATGTGCAGCAATAATGACTGATAATATTCTAAAATTAATGACAGGCAATAAAACAGAGATCTGGGAAGCTCAGAGAAATCCAAACAGGATAAATATTTAAAAATCTAGACATATACGTATCATATTTAAATTGAAAAAAAAATCAAAGATAAAGGAAAATCTTAAAAGTAGCCATGAGGAGGGCTTCCCTGGTGGCACAGTGGTTGAGAGTCCACCTGCCAATGCAGGGGACGTGGGTTTGTGACCCAGTCCAGGAAGATCCCACATGCTGTGGAGCAGCTGGGCCCATGAGCCATGGCTGCTGAGCCTGCACGTCCGGAGCCTGTGCTCCGCAACAGGAGAGGCCACAACAGTGAGAGGCCCGTGTGCAGCAAAACAAAAACAAAAACAAAAAACAGTGGCCATGAGGAAAACAAAAACAAAAAAACAAAAACCTTACCTACAAAGAAACAAAGATTAAAATATCAGAATTCCCTTCAGAAACCATGCAAACAAGAAGAGAGTGGGGTGAATTATTTAAAGCATTGAAAGAGAAAAGTTAAGACACCAACTTGGAATACTCTATCCAGGATAAATTATATTTCAAAAGTGAAAGAGAATTAAACTTTCTCAAACAAAAGTTGAGGTAATTTGTTACCATAAGACCTACCTGCAATAAATGTAAAATGTTATTCAATGAGAAGGAAAATGATATAGATTAGAAACTTGGACCTACATAAAGTAAAGAAGAGTTAGAGAAGAAATGAATGAAGGTAAAATAAAATATTTTATATTTATTATTTTAAATTCATATAATATATGAATTACTTCAAAATACTTATAGCAGTGATATATTTAGGAAGTATGGCTTATGAATATGTAAAATGAGTGACAGCGATGTTATAAAGTATGGAAGGCAGGAATAAAACAATACCCTGTTATGAGTTACAAGCATGCCTCATTTCATTGTGCTTCACTTTATTGTGCTTCACAGATATTGCATTTTTTACAAATTGAAGGTTTGTGGCAGCCCTACCTTGAGCAAATCTATCAGGTCATTTTTCCAACAGGATTTGCTTACTTCATGTTTCTGTTTCACATTCTGATCATTCTCATGAAATTTCAAACTTTTTATTCTTATTATATTTTTTATGGTGATCTGTAATTGTTTTGGGGTGTCACAAACCAATCCCATATAAGATGGTGAACTTACCTGATAAATATTGTGTGTACTGACTCCTCTACCGACCAGCTATTTCCCTTTCTCTCTTCCTCTCCTTGGGCTTCCCTATTCCTCAGACAAAACAATATTGAAATTATGCCAATTAATAACCCTACAATGGCTTCTAAATGTTCAAGTGAAAAGGAGCGTCTCACCTCTCTCACTATATATCAAAAGCTAGAAATGATTAAGTTTAATGAGTAAAGCATGTCTAAAACCTAGATAGACCAAAAGCTATGCCTTTTGCACCAAGTTGCTAGCCAAGTTGTGAATGCAAAGAAGTTTTTGAAGGAAATTAAAAGTGTTACTCCAGTGAATACACACATGATAAGAAAGCAAAATAGGAGGTGGAGTCAAGATAGTGGTGTGGGAAGACATGGAGTTAGCATCTCCCCACAATTAGGGCTCCTGCTGGACACTGGTGGGGGACTCTGATGCCCAAGGAGATGGGAAGAACACCAAAGGGAACCGGTAGGTTGTAGGGGGACTGAGGGGAGAGAAGTGGAGAACAGAGAGGATCAGCGTCCATGAGGCCAGGGAGATCAGGAGAGGCAGGTGGGAGGAACTGTCCAGGAAGAGCAGGAGAGGAATGGAGGGTGAACGCCTAGCCCACTCAGGCTGGCGAACCTGCTGAGCTCCCAGGCTGGTCACTCCCTTTCAAAGCCCCATCCAGGCAGTGTGGGTCCTGGGGACAAAAGAGGGAGGCTGGAGAGATCAGGAGAGTCAGGTGGGGGTAGCCATCCAGGAGGGGTGGGAGAGGAGTGGAAGGTAATTGCCCTGCACACTCGGGCACAGGGAGACTGCTGAGCTCCCAGGCCAATCCCCTGCCACCTAAAACCCCCTCCAGGTTACGTGGGTCCTTGTGGTTATAGGAGGTATGCTGGGGAGATCAGGAGAAGTAGGTGGGAGGGACCCTCCCAGACCAGAGAAGGAGGAGAAGAGAGGAAGGCATTTACCCAGCCCACTTGAGCCGAGGAAGCCTGCTGTCCTCCTAAGTGAGGTCCCCTGCCTCTGAGGCCAGGGATGAGGGGAACGCTGGACCCCTTCTCTTCCTTGAGCTTAAGCACCACTCCTCACAGCCCCCAGGGCCTTTTCCAGCCCTGTGGGTACTGAGCATTGGCCATGCCCACCACCCAAAACTCACACTTGCTTAGGCCCTGCTCTCCACAGCCAAGACATTTCCCCCTCTTTTTTTCTTTAACCTCCTGCTCTTTTTTACTATTGTGATACTGATGAACCTTCTGGTTGTTGATTCATCTATATTTTTATTTTTATATTCTTCCTAATATATCTGTAAGTTCCCTAGTCTAATTTTATTTTTTACTTTGTTATGGTTTGTTCTTATTCTTTTGTTTTTTTTTTTTTGCTGCCCCAGGCAGCTTATGGAATCCTGGTTCACGAGCCTGGGGTGGGGCAAAACTCCTGTGGTCAGAGCTCTGAGTCCAAACCACTGAACTAACAGAGAACCTCAGACCCCAGGGAACATTCATTGGAGTGAGTTATCATGGAGTTCCTCATCTCAGCACTAAGACATAGCTGTACCAAATAGCCTACAAACCCCTGTGTTGGGAGCCTCAGTCTAAATAACCAGTAAGAGAGGAACACAATCCTGCTCATAAAAAAAAAAAAAAAAAATGAGACAGCAAAAATGTATGTCACAGATGAAGGAGCAAGTTAAAAACTACAAGACAAAATAAATGAAGAGGAAATAAGCAATCAACCTGAAAAATAATTCAGAGTAATGATAGTAAAGATGATCCAGAATCTCAGAAGTAGAATGGAAGCATGGAATGAGAAAATACAAGAAATGTTTAACAAAGATCTAGAAGAACTAAAGAACAAACAGAGATGAACAACACAATAACTGAAATGAAAAATACACTAGAAGGAATCAAAAACAGAATAACTAAGGCAGAAGAACGAATAAGTGAGTGGGAAGGGTAAATGGTGGAATAACTGCCAAGGAGCAGAATAAAGAAAACAAGAATGAAAAGTATTGAATACAATCTCAGAGACCTATGGGACAACACTAAATGCAGCAATATTCTGGGTAGTCCCAGAAGAAGAGAAAAAAAATGGTCTGAGAAAATATTTGAAGAGATTATAGTTGAAAACTTCCTTAACATAGGAAAGGAAATAGCCACCTAAGTCCAGGAAGCACAGAGACTCCCTTACAAGATAAACCCTGGGAAAAACACACAAAGAAACATATTAAACAAACTAACAAAAATTAAATTCAAAGAAAAAATATTAAAAGTAGCAAGGGAAAAACAAAAAATAACATGCATAGGAATCCCCATAAGGTTATCAGCTGATTTTTCAGCACAAACTGCAGGCCAGAAGGGAGTGGCATGATACACTTAAAGTGATGAAAGAGACAAACCTACAGCCAAGATTACTCTACACAGAAAGGATCTCATTCAGATTCGATGGAGAAGTCAAAAGCTTTTCAGACAGCCAAAAGCTAAGAGAGTTCAGCAACACCAAATGAGCTTTACAACAAATGCTAAAGAAACTTCTCTAAGTAGGAAACACAAGAGAAGAAAAAGACCCACAAAAACAAACCCAAAACAATTAAGAAAATGGTAATAGAAACATACATATCAATAATAACCTTGAATGTAAATGGATTAAATGCCCCAACCAAAAGACACCGACTGGCTGAATGGATACAAAAACAAGACCCATATATATGCTGTCTACAAGAGACCCACTTCAGACCTAGGGACACATGGAGACTGAAAGTGAGGGGATGGAAAAAGTTATTCCATCGAAATGGAAATTAAAAGAAAGCTGGAGTAGCAGTACTCATATCAGATAAAATAGACTTTAATAAAGACTGTTACAAGAGATAAGGAGGGACACCACATAATGATCAAAGGATCAATCCAACAAGAAGATATAACAATTATAAATGTTTATGCACTTGGCATAAGAACACCTCAATACAGAAGGAAAATGATAACAACCGTAAAAGGGGGAATCAACAATAATACAGCAATAGTAGGGGACTTTAACACCAAACTCACACTAATTGGCAGATCATCCAAACAGAAAATAAATAAGGAAACAAGCTTTAAATGACACAAGAGACCAGATAGATCTAATTGATAATTATAGAACATTCCACCCAAAAGTGGCAGAATACACTTTCTTCTCAAGTGTGCATGGAACATTCTCCAGGATAGATCACATCTTGGTTCACAAATCAAGCCTTGGAAAATTTAAGAAAATTGAAATCATATCAAGCATACTTTCTGACCACAACACTATGAGATTAGAAATCAATTACAGGAAAAAAACCCTGTAAAAAACACAAATACATGGAGGCTAATGAGTGTGCTACTAAATAACCAAGAGATCACTGATGAACTCAAAGAAGAAATTAAAAAAAAATACATAGAAACAAATGACTATGAAAACATGATGACCCAAAACCTGTGGGATGCAGCAAAAACAGTTCTAAGAGGGAAGTTTAGAGCAATACAATCTCACTTCAAGAAACAAGAAAAATCTCAAATAAACAATCTAACCCTTCACTTAAAACAACTAGAGAAAGAAGAACAAAGAAAACACAAAGTCAGTAGAAGGAATGAAATCATAAAGATCAGAGCAGAAATAAATGAAATAGAAATAAAGAAAACAATAGCAAAGATCAATAAAACTAAAAGCTGGTTATTTGAGAAAAACAAAATCAATAAACCATTAGCCAAACTCATCAAGAAAAAAAGGGAGAGGATGCAAATCAATAAAATTAGAAATGAAAAAGGAGAAATCACAACTGACACTGCAGAAATACAAAGGATTATAAGAGACTACTACAAACAATATATGTCAATAAAATGGACAACCATGAAGAAATGGAAAAATTCTTGGAAAGGTACAATTTTCCAAGTCTGTACCGAGAAGAATTAGAAAATATATACAGATATATCACAAGTAATGAAATTGAAACCGTAATTAAAAATCTTCCAACAAACAAAAGTCCAGGACCATATGACTTCACAGGTGAATTTTATCAAACATTTACAGAAGACCTACATCCATCCTTCTCAAACTCTTCCAAATAATTGCAGAGGGAGAAACAGTCCCAACTTCATTCTACAAAGCCACCATCACCCTAATACCAAAAGCAGAAAAAGATATCACTAAAAAAGAAAATTATAGACCAATATCTCTGATGAACATAGGTAAAAATCCTGAACAAAATACTAGCAAGCTGAAAGCAACAACACATTAAAAAGATCATACACCATGATTAAGTGGGGTTTACCCCAAGGATGCAAGTTTTCTTCAATATACACTAATCAATCAACGTGACACACCACTTTAACAAATTAAGGAATAAAAACTATATGATCATCTCAATAGTTGCAGAAAAAGCTTTTGACAAATTTCAACATCGATTTACAATAAAAACTCTCCAAAATATGGGCATAGAGTGAACCTAGCTCCACATAATAAAGGACGTATATGACAAACTTACAGCAAGCATCATACTCAATGGTGAAAAACTGAAAGCACTTCCACTAAAGTCAGGAACAAGACAAAGATGTCCACTCTCACCACTCTTATTCAACATAGTTTTGGAAGTCCTAGCCACAGCAGTCACAGAAGAAAAAGAAATAAAAGGAATCAAATTGGAAAAGAAGAAGTAAAAGTGTCACTGTTTGCCAACAACATGATACTATGCAGAGAAAATCCTAAAGATGCCACCGGAAAACTACTAGAACTAATCAATGAATTTGGTAAGGTTGCAGGATAGAAAATTAATGCACAGAAATCTCTGGCATTCCTATACACCAACAATGAAAAATCAGAAAGAGAAAATAAGGAAACACTCCCATTTACCATTGCAACAAAAATAATAAAATGCCTAGGAATAAACCTGCCTAAGGAGGCAAAAGACTTGTACTCAGAAAACTATGAAATACTGCTGAAAGAAATCACAGATGACATAAACAGATGGAGAAATATACCATGTTGTTAGATTGGAAGAATCAATATCGTGAAAATAAATATACTACCCAAAGCAATCTACAGATTCAATGCAATCCCTCTCAAACTACCAATGGCATTCTTTACAGAATTAGAACAAACATTTTACAATTCATATGGAAACAAAAAAACCCAAATAGCCAAAGCAATCTTGAGAAAGAAAAACAGAGTTGGGGGAATCAGACTCCCTGATTTCAAACTATACCACACAGCTACAGTAATCAAGCCAGTATGGTACTGGCACAAAAACAGAAACATAGATCAATGGTACAAGATACAATGTCCAGAGATAAAACCATGCATATATGGGCACCTAATTTACGACAAAGTAGGCAAGAACATACAATGGAGAAAAGAGGCCCTGTTCAGTAAGTTGTGCCGGGAAAACTGGGCAGCTACATGTAAAAGAATGAAATTAGAATGTTACCTAACATCATACACAAAAATAAACTCCAAATGGATTAAAGACTTAAATGTAAGACCAGACAATATAAAACTCTTAGATGAAAACATAGGAAAAACACTCTTTAACATAAACCACAGCAAGATCTTTTTTGACCCACCTCCTAAAGAAATGGAAATTTAAAAAAATAAACAAATGGGACTTAAATAAACTTAAAAGCTTTTTCACAACAAAGGAAACCATAAACAAGACAGAAAGACAACCCTCAGAATGGCAGAAAATATTTTCACATGAAACAACAGAAAAAGGATTAATCTCCAAACAATACAAAGAGCTCATGGAGCTCAATATCAAAAAAACAAACAATCCAGTTAAAAAATGGGTGCAAGACCTAAATAGACATTCCACCATGGAAGCCATACAGATTGTCAAGAGGCACATGAAAAGATGCTCAACATCACTAATTATTAGAGAAATGAAATCAAAATTACAATGAGGTATCACCTCATGCCCGTCAGAATGGCCATTTTCAAAAAATCTAGAAACAATAAATTCTGGAAAGGGTGTGGTGAAAAGGGAACCACCCTGCACTGCTGGTGGGCATGTAAATTGATACAACCACTGTGGAAAACAGTATGGAAGTCCCTTAAAACCTAAAAATAGAACTGCCATATGACCCAGCAATCCCACTACTGGGCATATACACTGAGAAAACCATAATTTAAAAAGGGACATGTATCACAATGTTCACTGCAGCTCTACTTACAGCTCCAGGACATGGAAGCAACCTAAGTGTCCATTGACAGATGAATGGATAAAGATGTGGCACAGATATACAATGGAATATTACTCAGCCATAAAAAGTAACTAAATTGAGTTATTTGTAGTGAGGTGGATGGACCTGGAGTCTATCATACAGAGTGAAGTAAGTCAGAAAGAGAAAAATAAATACTATATGCTAATGCATATATATGGAAACTAAAAAAAAAAAATACTGATGAACTTAGTTGCAGGGCAGGAATAAAGATGTAGACATAAAAAATGGACTTGAGGACATGGGGTAGGAGGGTGAAGCTGCAGAGAAATGAGAGTAGCATCGACATATATACACTACTGAATGTAAATAGTTGGCTGGTGGGAAGGTGCAGCATAGCACAGGGAGATTGGCTCGGTGCTTTGCAATGACCTAGAGTGGTGGGATAGGGAGGATGGGAGGGAGGCTTAAGAGGGAGGGGATCTGGGGACATGTGTATGCATGTGGCTGATTCTCTTTGTTGTGCAACAGAAACTAACACAGTATTGTGAAGCAATTATACTCCAGTAAAGATCTATTAAAAATAATTAATTGATTAATTAATTTAAAAAAAAATAGCCTTACTGCTGACATGGAGAAAGTTTTAGTGGTCTGGATAGAAGATCAAATCAGGCACCACATTCCCTTAAGCCAAACCCTAATCCAGAGTAAGTCTTTATCTCTCTTCAATTCTATGAAGGCTGAGAGATGTGAAGAAGCTGCAGAAGAAAAGTTGGAGCTAGCACACATTGGTTCCTGAGGTTTAAGGAAAGAAGCCATCTCCATAATATAAAAGTGCAAGGTGAAGCAGCAAGCATTGATGTAGAAACTGCAGCAAGATATCCAGAAGATCTAGCTAAGGTAACTAATAAAGGTGGCTGCACTGAACAACAGATTTTCAATGCAGATGAAACAGTCTTATACTGAAAGAAGATGCTATCAAGAACTTTCATAGCTAGAGAGGAGTCAAGGCTGGAGTCAAAGATTCAAATGACAGATTGATTCTCTTTCTAGGGGCTAATGTAGCTGGTGACTTGAAGTTGAAACCAAGGCTCATTTACCATTTTGAAAATTCTAGGGTCCTTAAGGATTATGCTAAAACTACTAGGCCTGTGCTTTATAAATGGAACAACAAAGCTCGGATTACAACACTTGGTTTACTGAATATCTTAAGCCAACCATTAACACCTCTAGCTCAGATAAAAAGATCCCTTTTAAAATATTACTGCTTATTGACAATGCCACTGGTCACCCAAGAGCTCTGATATAGATGTACAAGATTAGTGTTTTTTCATGCCTGCTAATACAACATCCATTCTGCAGCCTATGGATCAATGAGTAAATTTAACTTTCAAGTCTTATTGTTAAAAAAAATACATTCTGTAAGGCTATAGCTGCCATAGATAGTAATTCCTCTGATGAATCTGGGCAAAGGCAATTGAAAACCTTCTGGAAAGGATTCACACTCTAGAGCTATTAAGAACATTTCTGATTCATTGGAAAAGGTCAAAATAACAGGAGTTGGAAATAAGTTGATTCCAATCCTCATGGATGAGTTTGAGGGGTTAAAGACTTCAGTGCATAATATAACCACAAATGTGCTGGAAATAGCAAGAGAACTAGAATTAGAAGTGGAGTGTGAAAATGTAACTGAATTGCTGCAATCTCATGACAAAATGTTCACAGATAAGGAGTTGTGTCTTATAAATGAGCAAAGAATGTTTTTTGTTTGTTTGTTTGTTTGTTTTGCAGTACACAGGCCTTTCACTGTGGTGGCCTCTCCCATTGAGGAGCACAGGCTCCGGACGCGCAGGCTCAGTGGTCATGGCTCACGGGCGCAGCCAATCCGCGGCATGTGGGATCTTCCCAGACTGGGACACGAACCCGTGTCCCCTGCATCGGCAGGCGGACTCTCAACCACTGCACCACCAGGGAAGCCCAGAATGTTTCTTAAGTGGAATCTACTCTTGGTGAAGATGCTGGGAAATTGTTGAGTTACAACAAGGGATTTAGAATATTACATAAACTTAGTTGATAAAGCAGTGGCAGGGTTATAGAGGATTGATTTCAATTTTGAAAAAAAAATAATTTTACTGAGGGTAAAATGCTATCAAACAATATTGTATGCTATAGAGAAATTGTCTGTTAAAGGAAGAGTCAATCTGTTCAGCAAACTTCATTGTTGTCTTATTTTAAGAAATTACCACAATCACCCCAGCCCTCAGTAACTACCACCCTGAGAGTCAGCAGCCATCAACATCAACACAAGACCCTCCACCAACAAAAAATTGTGACTTATAAAAGGCCAAGATAATGGTTAGCATTTTTTAGCAATAAAGTATTTTTAATTAAGGTATGTACATTGTTTTTTAGACATGATGCTATTGCACACTTTACAGACTATAATGCATTGTAAACATAACTTTTACATGCACTGAGAAAGCAAATAATTCATGTGACCCATATTATTGCAATATTTGCCTATTGCAGTGGTCTGGAACTGGACTCACAATATCTCCAAGGTGTGCCTGTACTTGCACTACCTATAAAGTGGTGTAAAGCTATTTGAAACAGAATCTGAGTTAATTTTAAATGTACATTGCAATTTCTAGGATACTCACTGAAGATTTAAAAATAAAGGAAATATAACTGATATGTTAAGATAGGAAAGAAAACAGAATCATATGAAATTCTCAATTAGAACCAGAACCAGAAAAGGAAGAAAAAGAGAAAGAAAAAAAGAAACAAAGAAGAGCAGTAAATAGAGAACAATTACAAATGTAGATATTAATCCAAGTATGTTATAATCATTTAAAATGCAAATGCTCTAAATACATCAAATGAAAGAGAATGAGAATTGTTAAAAAAACAAATATGTTATCTAAAATAAATCCACTTTACATATAAAGACTCATATATATTAAAAGTAATGGGATGGAGAAAGATGTATGCTACAGTAGTTAAAAGAGAGCTATAGTACCTAATTTCAGAAACAGAAGACTTCAAGGAAAGAAAAATTAATAGCCTAAAGAAGAACATTACATAATAATAAAGGAGTCAACTCTCCAAGAAGATGTACCAATCCTCAACTTTTATGTCCTAATGATAGAATGGCAAAATACATGAGGAACTACAAGGAGATAAATCCTTTTTATACTTGGAGACTTCAGCACCCCTCTTTTAGTAATTGACAGATCCAGAGGGCAGAAAATCATAAAGGATATAAAGTTGAACTGAAAAGCACCATAAATCAACTGGATGTAATTGACATTTATAAAATACTTATTCAAACAAAGCCAGAATACACATTATCCTCAAGCTCATGTAAAACATTTCATCAATATAGACCACATTCTTGGCCATAAAATACATCTGATCAAATTTAGAAGAATAGACATTATACAATGTATACTCTCAGAAATTAGAAAATAACAGGAAAACAGCTTTAAAAATATCCCCAAATACTTGACTATGAAATTATATATTCTAAATTGCACAGGTTAATAAGAAGTATCAAAAATCATTTTTAAATATTTTGAACAAGATGAAAATGAAAATACAACCTATCAAAATTTGCAGGATGCAGGAAAAGCAATGCTTAGAGGTAAATCTATCACACTGATGCATATACTAGAAGAAAAATCAAATGTTAATAAGCTAAGCTTCTACTTTGGGAACCAGAAAAAATGAAGAGCAAAATAAATCCAAAGTATGGATAAGAAAAGAAACAAAATCCAAGAGCAGAAATCAGTAAAATTGAAAACAGGTACACAATAGAGAAAATCAATAAGACAAAAGTCTTGGTCTTTGAAAAGATCAATAAAATTGATAACCCCATAGCTAGTCTAACCAAGAAAAAGGAGATAAGATACAAAGTAATGATATCAGCAATAAAAGAGGGACCATAACTAGTGATAGCATGGACATTAAAAGATAACAAAAAAAGTCATGAACAACTGTATGCACACCAATTTGATAACTTAGATGAAATGCAGTCTTTGAAACAATTGACCAAAATTCATAACAATAAATGGATAATACAAATAGACTGATATCTATCAAAATTGAATCAATTAATAACCTTTCAAAATAAGAAAATTTTGGGCCCAAAAGCTTTTACTGGTGAATTATACCAAAATGTTAAGGAAAAAGTGATACCAATTTTCTACAATCTGATTTGAGAAACAGAAGCAGGAGGAAAATTTTCTAATACATTATATGAGGCCAGCATTCCCCTAATATATAGACAAATAAATTATAAAAAAGAAAACGTACAATATCTCTCATAAGCATAGATGTGAAAATAATCTATAAAATATTAACAAATCAAATCCAACAATGTGTGAAAAAATTATACACTACACTCAAATGGGATTTATTCCAGGTATGCAACACAAGTTTATATTCAAAAATAAGTTTATATAATCCATCACTTCAATTGGCTAAAAAAGGATCATTGTTCATATAGATGCAGAGAAAGCCCTTGACAAACTCCAACATCCTTTCATGATAAAAACTCTCAGAAAACTAAGAATAGAAGGGAACTTCATTAACTTGGACATCTCCAAAACCCTACAGCTACATTATACTTAATGGTGAGAAACTAGAAATTTTCCCACTAAGATCAAGCCAGAATGTCCCTTCTCACCTCTCCTTTTCAACAGTGTACTAAAAGTACACTGATGACATGAACATATATGTACACAGATGACATGAATATATATATATATACACAGATGACATGAATATATACGCAGAAAATCCAAAAGAATTGACAAAAATATTTCTGGAACATTATAATAGGTGCTTAAAGCAAGGATGCAGGATATAAGGTTAATATATTTAATATATGTCAATTGCCTTCCTATATTCCAGCAGTGGTATTTCAAATTAAAAACACAACAGTATTTACATGATTCCCTTCCCCTGCCAAAGAAATACTTAGGATAAAATCCGGGAAAATATGTACAAAATGAATATGAGAGAAACTACAAATTTTGTTGAAAAAATTAAATAGAGTTATTCCATATTCATGGATTTGAAGACAATATTTTTTATGTTGTCAGTTACCATCAAATTCATTTACTGATTTAATGTAATTCTAATAAATTTCCTTGCAAGTTATTTTGTGGATTTTGAAAAACTCATTCTAAAGTTCATATAGATAAAAAAATATCCAGAATACTCCAGACATTATTGAAGAAGAACAAAGTCAGAAGACTGACATTACTCAACATCTAGATTTACTGTATAGCTTCTGTGATCAAGGTAGTGTGTATTAGTGAAAGAATAGACAAAAAGATTAGTGGAATGGAATACTGAGCCCATAAATAGACCCACACAAATATAGTCAACTGTTCTATGACATGACTAAAGGAAACCCAATGGAGAAAGAATAGTCTTTTTCATAAATTGTGCCAAAACAACTGAATATCCACATATTCATATTCAAAATTGAATGCAGACATAAGTTGTACACTTTTCATGAAAATTAACCCAAAATAGATACTATACTTAAATTTAAGTGTAAAACTATAAAACTTTAAAAGATAACATATGAAGATCATAATGGAAAAAAATCTATTTAACCTTGTTCTGGCAATGAGTTTTTAAAAACAACTCAGAAGTGCAATCCATGAAAGAAAACATTGCTAAGTTGGACTTCATTAAAAAGAAAAACTTCTGCTCTGTGAAAGACACTGTTAAGAGGTTTAAAAGATAAACCACAACTGGGAGAAAATATCTACAAAATACATACTTGATGAAGTGCTTTTATCCAAAATATATGAATAATTCTTAAAACTCCACAATAATAAAACAAAGGACCCGTTAAAAAGCAGGCAGAAATCTGAACAGACACTTCACTAAAGAAAATGTACAGATAGTAAATATGTCACCATCATATGTTGTTAATGAATTGTAAAATAAAACAACAGTGAGATGCCACTAGGAACCTATTAGAATAGCTAAACCCCAGAACACTGCAGGATCTGTTGCTTGTGAGAATGTGAAGCAACAGGAACTTGTGTTCATTGCTAGTGGGAATGCAAAAACGGTACAACCTTAGGAAGACTATTTGACAGTTTCTTATAGAATGAAACATAATTTTACCATACAAGCCGGAAATCAGTCTCCTAGGCATTTACTCAAATGAATTGAAGACATATCCACACAAAATCCTGCAAATATTTATAGCAACTATATTTATAATTACCAACCATTGGAAATAATCAAGGTTTTCTTTAATAGATGAATGGATGAACAAAGTGTAGTACATCCATACAATGGAAATAAAAATAAATAAGCTATCAAGTCACAAAATACACAGAGGAACCTTAAAATACATATTGCTAAGTGAAAAATATCAGTCTAAAAAGTCAGTATATTATAAAATTCCAAATATGTGGCATTATGAGAAAGGCAAAAGTACTGAGAAAGTAAAAATATCAGTGATTTCCATAGGTTGAATGACAAAAGGAAAGGATAGTGGAACATGGGATTTTTAGGACAGTGAAACTATTCTGTATGATACTGTAATGGTGCACAATACTGCAATGGTGCACATATGGCCTTAAGCATTTGACAAAAACATATAAATGTACAACACAAAGAATGAACCATAATGTAAATTAAAGATTTTACCTAATATTGGCATACCTCGGAGATATTGCAGGTTCA